>NC_052320.1:37156996-37451996 GCF_016432855.1 Salvelinus namaycush | reverse complement strand
CACACACACACACACACACAGAGGGAGGAGAGAGAGAGAGACAGAGACACACACACAGAGGGCAGAGAGACACACACACACACAGAGGGCAGAGGGAGGAGAGAGAAAGACACAGAGACACACACACAGAGGGCAGAGAGAGACACACACACACACAGGGGGATGAGAGAGAGAGACACAGAGACACACACACAGAGGGCAGAGAGAGAGACACACACACACCCACATAGAGGGTAGAGAGATCGAGACACACACACAGAGGGCAGAGAGAGTGGGGGAAACACACACACAGAGGGCAGAGAGAGTGAGGGAGAAGGAAGAGAGAAATACACAGAGGTGAGGGAAGGGGGCAAGAGGTCCACAAAAAATACCATATCTCATCTATAATTCACCTGAAGTTTGATCAGCTAATGGATGGCTCTGCTTGGCCACAGAGATCTGTTGCTCAATGTACTGTCCTCTGTGGACTTCTAGTGCTCTGACTGTCGAAATAGGCTGCATAGAACTATCATTCTATTCTATACGTTTTTCTACTCTATGGACAGATTTTGACAGGGAGCTCGGGGAGGTTGACGGAGAGGGAAAGGAAGGAAAGTAGAGAAGGAGCTGTTGGTTTTAGGTAATGGGCTTGGAGTCTGAAGTTCGAAGGGACAGGAAGAATGGGTGATCCATTTCACATTCAATTATTGCTTTTCAAACAGGCCTTTTGCAAAACATCCCTTTATTTTGGCAGTTCGATTTCATATTTTGAATATGTGTGTGGTTTTGTTTGCCTGTGTGTGTGTTTGCACCCTTCGCGGTTTGGCGATATTACATGTTCATATTAGTTAAAGATCAAATAACTGAATCAATAGCACACCTTTTATTTGGTTGTCGTTCTGGGTATGTTTGTGGGGTTAAGTATGTCATCGTTTTCTATGTGCGTGTGTGTGTGTGTTTCTCATTACTTTCTGTCTGGACTGGCAACACACACACATACCAACACACCATCATGCACAGATGCGCACACTGCATCTGCTGCATTGGGCAGGAAGGTTGACCTCACAGGATAGTGGGCAACTGGCAGTGGTCAAGGGACTTTGGGTAAGTGTGGGTTTGTAGGGTGAGTAGTAATGGCAACACACTCACTCACACACACACACACACACACGTACCTTTACACACTTACATTTGAATCTGCTCGGACTGACAACCCCCCCCCCCCCCCCCCCCCCACCTTCACCCCACCCCCCTCCTTCCTTCTCTCCTAAACTCGAGGTGGGAACAGAAACAACCCACAGACACTCTGCCTGACACCAGAGCAGGGCAAAGGCTATCCTGTAATGAGGAGAAAAGTGAGAGAAAAGAAAGAGGCTACTGAGAGTGAAAAAGGGGGGGGGGGTGAGGAGTGCCACCATTTTAAAGCCTCTTTCTTAAAGGTGTTGTAAGGCGATCTGTGTCTGTCACTGCATTAGGGATGACCCTATTTAGTCGACCGGTCGATTGTTTGGTCGATCGGCTGTTGGTCAACCAAGATTTTTTTTTTTGTCAAGCAGTCGCAAATGTATATAAACATTTTTATGGCACACGGGACATCCTGTCTGATTGATTGATGCCTCAGTGGACTAATCCATTGCGGGGATGGCACAACAGTATCACCAATAATGCATTTACCATTAATTCACATCATTTCTAATCTACAATGTTTGTTTGCTCATGGTAATTTCTGTTAATGCGTGAAATATATGATTATTCCAGTCTTTCACCGTTGTCATTGTCGGAGTGGACGCGTTTGTTACGGACCACACAGCCTAGGTTACACTTGTGAGGAAACACTTTTGGTTTATCTCATTCCATTTATTAATTGTCAGGAGCGCTACAAACAAAAGACAATGTCGAGTAAGGACGCGCGCATGATTATGCATAGAAGTAGGCCCAGCCTACCTGGCCTGCGAGCAAATGTAGAACTTTTAAGTGTGCCCGTTTGCGGATCTGATTAGTATTTCGGATTGTCATAACTCGCCACCACTGTGGAGCATCTCAAAAGTCATTTTTTCCCTTCACCTCAAGCAGCAAGTAAACAAAGTCTGTTTTTACATCCATTGAGAAAGGCTACGTAAAGGAACTACGAATCGTTCCAGTTCTCTTTCGATAACCGCTCGGTGTGAAAGGGTTAAAATGTGGTGATCTGATCCGGTGGAAACGTCTTAAAATAGGGAGATACTACCTGAATACTTTGTGTCCCTTGCGCAAATAGCCTACAGCTACAATGCATTTGGAAAGTATTCAGATCCTTAGATTTTTTCCCACACATTTTGTTACGTTACAGCCTTATTCTAAAATGGATTAAATAATTTCCCCCCCTCATCAATCTACACACAATACCCCATAATGGCAAAGCAAAAATAGGGGTTTAGAAAAAAAAAAAATACAAATAAAAAACAGAAATATCACATTTACGTAAGTATTCAGACCCTTTACTCAGTACTTTGTTGTTGCGCCTTTGGCAGTGATTACAATCTTGAGTCTTCTTGGTTAGGACGCTACAAGCTTGACACACCTGTTTTTGGGGAGTTTCTCCCATTATTTTCTGCAGATCCTCTCAAGCTCTGTCAGGTTGTATGGGGAGCGTTGCTGCACAGCTATTTGCAGGTCTTTCCAGAGATGTTCGATCGGGTTCAAGTCTGGGCTCTGGCTGTGCCACTCAAGGACATTGAGACTTTCCCCGAAGCCACTCCTGCATTGTCTTGGCTGTGTGCTTAGGGTCGTTGTCCTGTTGGATGGTGAACCTTCACCCCGGTCTGAGGTCCGGAGCAGCTTTTCATGAAGGATCTCTGTACTTTGCTCCGTTCATTTTTCCCTCGATCCTGACTAGTCTCCCAGTCCCTGCATGATGCTACCGCCACCATGCTTCACCATAGGGATGGTGCCAGGTTTCCTTCAGGCATGACACTTGGCGTTCAGGCCAAATAGTTCTATCTTGGTTTCATCAGACCAGAGAATCTTGTTTCTCATGGTCTGAGAATCCTTTAGGTGCCTTTTGGAAAACTCCAAGCGGGCTGTCATGTGCCTTTTTGCTGAGGAGTGGTTTCCGTCTGGCTACTCTACCATAAAGGCCTGATTGGTGGAGGGCTGCACCATAATTTGCAAATAAATTCATTAAAAATCCTACAATGTGATTTTCTGGATTTTCCCCCCCCCATTTTGTCTGTCATAGTTGAAGTGTACCTATGATGAAAATTACAGGCCTCTCTTATCTTTTTAAGTGGGAGAACTTGCACAATTGGTGGCTGACTAAATACTTTTTTGCCCCACTGTATGTCTGTCCGAAATTGCCACTGGAAACTGAGGGCCCAGAATATTTTATACAATGTTGCAAGTTTGCTAGCACAAGCTTCAGACCATAAATATAAGGTATAGTTGTACAATGTTTCAAATTCCTTGCAGACAAGCCATGTGTAGCCAATGTAATTTATAGGATATTTATTTTTATTTGTTGGCTTTATGTAGGCTATAGTTGGCAATGGTTATAGAAGTTACTTTCAGAATAAAATTATTTTGAGAAACGAAAATTGTTTCACGAAAGTAGCACGCAGATCAGTTGAAATGGTAAGGTAAATTTGCACTCTAAATGGAAAAGGTAGGCCGATCCCTGGTGTAGCCTATTTACGTACCGGCCACTTCAGGAGCTTAATGGTGGAATCTGCAGAGGACAGCAGCTGTGGGAGGAGGAGGGTTGGGAACAGTTTATTTTTCTTCTGATTCATCACTCCAGAGAACGCGTTTCCACTGCTCCAGAGTCCAATGGCGGCGAACTTTACACCACTCCAGCCGCTTGGCATTGTGTGCGGCTATGGAAACCAATTTCGTGAAGCTCATGAAAAAACAGTTCTTGTGCTGACGTTGCTTTCAGAGGCAGTTTGGAACTCGGTAGTGGGTGTTGCAACAGGCGATTTTTATGCGCTACGGGTTTCAGCACTCGGCGGTCCCGTTCTGAGAGCTTTTGTGGCCATTGTTGCCATTGAGCCATTGTTGCTCCTAGACGTTTCCACTTCACAATAACAGTGCTTACAGTTGACCGGGGCAGCTCTAGCAGGGCAGACATTTGACAAACTGACTTGTTGGAAAGGTGGCATCTCATGACAGTGCCACGTTGAAAGCCAATGAGCTCTTCAGTAAGGTCATTCTACTGCTAATGTTTGTCTATGGAGATTGCATGGCGGTGTGCTCGATTTTATACACCTGTCAGAAATGCATATGGCTTAAATTGCCTAATCCACTAAATTGAAGGGATAGCCACATACTTGTGTGTATATACAGTGCATTCAGAAAGTATTCAGACTCCTTGACATTTTCCACATTTTGTTACGTTACAGCCTTTTTCTAAAATGGATTCAATCTACACACAATACATCTAAAAATCAATCTACACACAATACATTCATCATCCTTGAGATGTTTCTACAACTTGATTGGAGTCCACGTGGTAAATTCAATTGTTTGTACATGATTTGGAAAGGCACACACCTGTCTATATAAAATCCCACAGTTAACAGTGCAAGTCAGAGCAAAAACCAAGCCATGAGGTCCCAAAGAACACAGTGGCCTCCATCATTCTTAAATGGAAGAAGTTTTGAACCACCAAGACTCTTCCTAGAGCTGACCGCGGAGCCAAACTGAGCAATCGGGGGAGAAGAGCCTTTGTCAGGGAGGTGACCAAGAAACCGATGGTCACTCTGACAGAGCTCCAGAATTCCTCTGTGGAGATGGGAGAAGCTTCGAGAAGGACAACCATCTCTGCAGCACTCCACCAATCAGGCCTTTACGGTAGAGTGGTCAGACGGAAGCCACTCCTCAGTAAAATGCACATGACAGCCCGCTTGGAGTTTGCCAAAAGGCACCTAAAGGACTCTCATACCATGAGAAACAAGATTCTCTGGTCTGATGAAACCAAGATTGAACTATTTTGGCCTGAATGCCAAGCGTCACGTCTGGAGGAAACATGGCACCAATCCTATGGCGAAGGATGGTGGTGGCAGAATCATACTGTGGGGATGTTTTTCAGAGGCAGGGACTGGGAGACTAGTCAGGATCGAGGGAAAGGCGAACGGCGCAAATACAGAACAACGACCCTAAGCACACAGCCAAGACAACTCAGGAGTGGCTTTGGGACAAGCCTCTGAATGTTCTTGAGTGGCCCAGCCAGAGCCCGGACTTGAACCCATTCGAACATCTCTGGAGAGACCTGAAAATAGCTCTGCACGACATTCCCCATCCAACCTAACAGAGCTTGAGAGGATCAGCAGAAAAGAATGGGAGAAACTCCCTAAATACAGGTGTGCCAAGCTACAAGACTCGAGGCTGTAATCGCTGCCAAAGGTGCTTCAACAAAACACTGAATCTTTTTTTAATCCATTCTAGAATAAGGCTGTAACGTAACAAAATGTGGACAAAGTCAAGGGGTCTGAATACTTTTTGAATATACTGTGTAGCGTATGTCACAACAGGTGTAAATATATGGGTCACGACAGTATTATGACAGTTTGTTGGCTGTTATGACATGTTTATGACTGTGTCGTAACATGTTATGACCCTGGTTGTAAAGTGAAAAGTGAAAAACTGCTGCATTTTTATTTTCGTCAAGAACAACTATATTCCAAAGGAGTGCCTTTGACTTGACGGCCTGCACGTGCGCAGTTTGGCGCTCGATGACTGTTCGACCCAATGATGTGTTACTACGCATGAGCTTAGCTAGCCAACGTCGCCATGACATCGCCTACAAGTGTGAACTGGGATTTCTGTTGGAGAAGCAGTTTTAGCCTATTTTCATACTGTACTGTCTTTGATAAAATGTTTCCATGGTTCATACGGTCATGATAGAGAACAGACTAATAACTAGGTAGGCAATTCAAAACGTTCCACCCACACGTGCAAATAAGGCCATACAAAGTGGATGTACTTTTTTGAACGAGTCATATGATTCTTTTAAACAATTCTTTTTGACAAAATGAACGATTCACTTTGACATTGTATTAGTTGGGATTTAGTTCAATCACGGTGAATCGAGTCATACGAATGAGGCTTCCAATGTATGGGACATTGCTACTCAATACATGCTCGTCAGCCTGCATAGTAAACACTTCTAAGGTAGCTAAAATAAATATGACTAATCTCGAAAAGGTACATTTCCTGAAGAAAATGTGTGGGCTTGCTTAAGTTTAATAAATATATTTGTCGCCTAACATAAGCAATTGATCTTTGACATGTTGAATAAGCAAATTATTTGAAAAGGCATAAAACATTTTTGGTTGTAATTTTACAATGTTTTACATCAAGGGTGGTCAACCATCCTCCAGGAGAGCTAATGGGTGTGCAGGCTTTTATTCCAGTCCGCCTCTAACAACCCACATTTTAGAAATTAGCTGCTCAACCGGACCTTGATAAACTGGCTCTGATATGTTTGAGCAGGGCTTGATCAAAAGCCTGCTCAGCCCTCCCCGGGGGGGAGGGTGCGGGAAGGAGAGCGAAAGTATTTTCTGACTGTAGATTTTGCACTGCTTTGGTAAAATTCTCCGCTCTGTCTGGCCTAGGGCTGGGCTGTATACCGTATTTGACCATATACCGGTATTTATGCACGGACCGGTTTGGGTTTTCACTTTACCTTCTGTAACGGTATTTGAATGTGCGGTTAAATGTGATACGCTGTGTAAACATCCATTTTTATAGTTGACTTTGCTGTCACCTCTCTGCTCTCTCTCTCTCTCCATGCCGCTTTCCACACAGACCTATCCCTGTCACTCAAGGAGCACATTTATTGTTCCTCGACCACGAGACACTTATATTCAGTCTGCATGTTCAATGCAGCACATGCAACAATGTTGATAACAACGATGCTCTTTTCACGTTGCTTCTTAATATCAATCTACTAGCATTATATAATTACACTATTAGTTTGTGTTTCTTACGTCTGCAAACAGCTAGCTTGTCATTTCTTAGCAAGTGGGGTCTAAATCTTGTTAGCCGCTAATGCTAATCGCTAGTTAGCTGGCTAGCTAGCTAATACATGTACTGAGTCAGAGCCAACTTAATTACCTACACAGTCTGATAACACCCGCGATGGTGTAGACCTAAACCAGCATGTTGTTTGTGCAATAGTATCATCTAAATCAAAGCGGGATATGCAAAGCGTGAATATGTTAGCTACATGAAGTATCTAAGTGAAAACATTCAATGTAGCCAAAGATGATATGGTCCAACAGGAAACACTTATCAACACTTTGATTCCCACCCTGTCACAATAACTCTACTCTGGCATTTTAATTTGTTGTCATGTCAAACACTGTATTCAAAGTACCCACTATTATATTGTAACTATAGAATTAGAACAACTATTCGAAGTCAAATCGCAATTACAACATTCGATTAGAAATAGATTGTTTGCCCCGACGTGGCAGTGTGGAAATGATCTCAAATGAGTGCTTGAAATGCGAAAATTGATGCAAATTATTTTTTTATTCAATTGAACAGATTAAAACAATCAGAATGGAGAAAGACCCGTTGAAATTACTTAGAATGTATGTGTTGCCACCCTAGGGCCACGCACTACTCATAAAGCAAATGTAGAACCTTTATTATTAAAAAACATAAAATACCATCATAGTCTGGCCTACATTCCTCTTTTGCATTCTGTATCACATATTTATTGAAATAGGCTATAGGAATAGGCAAATTACTCAATGTCACTTGTGTGCTGCCCTGCTGTGTACTGCGAGAATCCGTTCTTTACTGCGGTTAAAGCATTGTCTGTCACATCACGATGTCATCACCATCGACAATGGCTGTCAATCATCGTCGATAGATTATGCTATCGTAATATCGCTCAACCCTACTTAATACTAAGCATGGTCATTAAGCACACAGTCACACCACTCCTGTACTCCCACTTTCATGGTGCTTGTAGGCATACTGCTTTAGCCCCAGCCATTCCTGACTCTTCCCTGTCTGTCTGTATGCTCTGCTCCCTCTATTTGCCAAGCTGCCCCTCCCCTTCCTTTACTGAGGCTATAATCTAACTGCAGCCAGCCTCTCCCCTCCTCTCTCACTCCCTCTCTCTCTTTCTCTGTCTCACTCTCTCACACACGCACACACACACACACACACACACACACACACACACACACACACACACACACACACACACACACACACAGACACACACACACACAGACACACACACACACACACACTGTTCAGCAGTCTCTGCTCTGCGTAGAGAAATGGGTGTGCCTCTGCCGTTGTTGTTATGTATGTATTTTTTTTATCAACAACCACAAGTGGAACATGAAGACTGGGGCTGTGTCAATACCAAGGCATGTGTTCTGGCAGAAGAGAGGAGGAGAGAGAGAGGGAGGAGGGGTTGTTGATCTTGTGCTTCTGATCCTTCCCCCTCTCTTTCTCTCTCGTCTGTCAATTCGAAGGGCTTTATTGGCATGGGAAACATATGTTTACATTGTCAAAGAAAGTGAAATAGATAATAACAAAAGGGACATAAACAGTCAAAAAATGAACAGTAAGTATTACACTCTTAAAAGTTTCAAAAGAAGAGAGACATTTCAAATGTTATATTATGGCTATGTACAGTGTTGTAACACTGTGCAGATGGTTGAAGTACAAAATGGAAAATAAATAAAAATGACGTGCTTCACTGGTTGCCCTTTTCTTGTGGCAACAGGTCACAAATCGTGCTGCTGTGGTGGCATTCGTGTTGTTATGATACCAGACTTTTGACTTTGATACCAGGTTTAGTGTCACAATGCTCGATACCGTCACGATACGCGATACCAAAATGATACCACGGCAAAAACAGAAGGCGCATTAGCCTTCAGAATGGCATTTGATCCAGATAGATCTTTTGAGTTCAATATCATTACATTTTATTTATATTTTTGAATATATACACTACCGTTCAAAAGTGTGGGGCCACTTAGAAATGTCCTTGTTTTTGAAAGAAAAGCACATTTTTTTGTCCATTAAAATAACATGATATTGATCAGAAATACAGTGTAGACATTGTTAATGTTGTAAATGACTAATGTAGCTGGAAACAGCAGATTTAAAAAAAAAAATGGAATATCTTCATAGGCATACAGAGGCCCATTATCAGCAACTGTCACTCCTGTGTTCCGATGGAACGTTGTGTTAGCTAATCCCAGTTTATCATTTTAAAAGGCTAATTGATCATTAAAAAACCCTTTTGCAATTATGTTAGCACAGCTGAAAACTGTTTGTCCTGATTAAAGAAGCAATAAAACTGGCCTTCTTTAGACTAGTTGAGTATCTGGACCATCATAATTTGTGGGTTCGATTACAGGCTCAAAATGGCCAGAAACAAATAACTTTCTTCTGAAACTCGTTAGTCTATTCTTGTTCTGAGAAATGAAGGCTATTCCATGCGAGAAATTGCCAAGAAACTGAAGATCTCGTACAACGCTGTGTACTACTCCCTTCACAGAACAGCGCAAACTGGCCCTAACCAGAATAGAAAGAGGAGTGGGAGGCCCCGGTGCACAACTGAGCAAGAGGACAAGTACATTAGTGTCTAGTTTGAGAAACAGACACCTCACAAGTCCTCAACTGGCAGCTTCATTAAATAGTACCTGCAAAACACCAGTCTCAACGTCAACAGTGAAGAGGCGACTCTGGGATGCTGGTCCTTCTAGGTAGAGTTGCAAAAAAAGCACAGACACTGGACAGCATCCCGGAGACGCCTCTTCACTGTTGACGATGAGAGGGGGGGAAGGGTCATTAGAAACTCTGATGCAGTTGTCATGTCAACACACTTGTCCGTGCTGCTGTAAACTGCATCACAAGAGACATGCCAAATGGGAGATGTATTCCAAAAAAAATTACATCATTGATGCTTGAGTTGCTTTGTGCTTGAGATGATTTTACTGAACACTGCTCATTGCATCCACGTTTCTTGACATAGGTGTTTCAAACTGTCAGTCAAGGCAAGCTCATGAATTTAAGCTCCCCGCCCACTCAGCCAGTCTTTTCAAACTTCCTGGTATTTAGCCATGAGAGAGAACGTTATTTTTCTAAAATGTTGAACATTTCTATCCCCCCAAAAAAATATTACGAGTGGTATTTTAGTCACTCAAAAGGCTATTTTACATGGGAATCATGACAGTTCGGGACCTTTGTAATCAGCAAATATTTTTGCATTACGGTTTGCAAATAAGCTACTAGTGTAGTGAATTGATGTTGGCTTCAGCTGTAAGCTAGCAAGTTAAGTTGACCTATAAAGCTGGATGCTACCGGTATCTTCTTGAATTGCAGTGTTCTAGCCTGTACTGGACATTGTTTTGGGCACAGTAATTATCTAGCAGTTTCAACATTTCCACATGCCGTGTTGCGTTATTCAAGTTTGTTAACTTAGATTTTGATTTGATTAGGATCCCCATTAGCCGACGCCAATGGCGACAGCTAGTCTTACTGGTGTCCGACGCATAACAAAAAAAATACATTACAGACTTTACAATTGACAGACATTTAAAACATTAACGTGTGTGTGTGGGTGTGCATCTATCAGTTACACATACAGTGCCTTCACAAAGTATTCACACCCCTTGACTTTTGTTGTTATAGCCTGAATTTAAAATGGATTAAATTGAGATTTTTGGTCACTAGGCTGCACACTATACCCCATAATGTCGAAGTGGAATTATGTTTTTTGATTAAAAAAAATCTAATTCCATTATTTTATTTTTTTACTGAAATGACTTCAGTCAAAAAATATTTAATTTAATAGTGTCGTGAGGAGGGCATGACAACCTATTCCCTCTCAGGAGACTGAAAAGATTTGTCATGAGTCCTCAGATCCTCAAAAAGTTCTACAGCTGCACCATCGAGAGCATCCTGACTGGTTGCATCACTGCCTGGTATGGCAACTGCTCGGCCTCCAACCGCAAGGCACTACAGAGGGTAGTGCGTACGGCCCAGTACATCACCGGGGCCAAGCTTCCTGCCACCCAGGACCTCTATACCAGGCAGTGTCAGAAGAAGTCCCTAAAAATTGTCAAAGACTCCAGCCAACCTAGTCATAGACTGTTCTTTCTGCTACCGCACGGCAAACGGCACCGGAGCGCCAAGTCTAGTTCCAAGAGGCTTCTAAACAGCTTCTACCCCCAAGCCATAAGACTACTGAACACCTAATGAAATGGCTACCCAGACTATTTACATTGCTACTCTCTGTTATTATCTATGCATAAGTCACTTAAATAACTCTACCCACATGTATATATTACCTCGACTAACCGGTGCCCCCGCACATTGACTCTGTACCGATAACCCCTATATATAGCCTCACTATTGTTATTAGCCCCCCGCACCTCTCTGATTCAGAGGGGTTGGGTTAAATGTGGAAAAAACATTTCAATGGAATACATTCAGTTGGACAACTGACTAGGTATCCCCCTTTCCTGAATACTTACGTAAATGAAATATTTCTAAAAACATGTTTTCACTTTGTCATTATGGGGTAATGTGTGTAGATGGGTGAGGGGGGGAACAAATATTTAATTAGTTTTGAATTTGGGCTGTAGCACCACGAAGTGGAATAAGTCAAGGGGTATGAATTCTTTCTGAAGGCATGGTACATGTCAGTGCATACACACAAAAAAGTAGGTCAGATGAGGGAGAGGCGTTGTGCCGTGAGGTGTTGCTTTATAAACAATTTTTAAACCAGGTTTGCTGTTCACTTGAACTACAGTGCATTCAGAAAGTATTCAGACCCCTTTCATTCTCCCACATGTTGTTACCTTACAGCCTTATTCTAAAATGGATTAAATTACTTTTTTCCCTCCTCAATCTACACACAATACCCTTAAATGACAAAGTGAAAACAGGTTTTTAGAGATATTTACAATTTATTAAAAGTAAAAAACAGAAATACTTTATTTACATAAGTATTCAGACCCTTTGCTATGAGACTTGAAATTGAGCTCCGGTCCATCCAGTTTCCATTGATCATCCTTGAGATGTTTCTCCAACTTGATTGGATTCCAAATATGGTAAATTCAGTTGATTGGACATGATTTGGAAAGGCACACACCTGTCTATATAAGGTCCCACAGTTGACAGTGCATGTCAGAGCAAAATCCAAGCCATGAGGTCGAAGAAATTACTACTCTTGGAGTAGAGCTCCAAGACAGGATTGTATCGAGGCACAGATCTGGGGAAGGGTACCAAAAAATGTCTGCAGCATTGAAGGTCCCCAAGAACATAGCGGCCTCCATCATTCTAAAATGGAAAAAGTTTGGAACCACCAGGACTTTTCCTAGAGGTGGCCGCCTGGCCAAACTGAGCAATCGGGGGAGAAGGGCCTTGGTCAGGGAGGTGACCAATAACCCGATGGTCACTGACAGAGCTCCAGAGTTCCTCTGTGGAGATGGGAGAACCTTCCAGAAGGACAACCATCTCTGCAGCACTCCACCAATCAGGCCTTTATGGTAGAGTGGCCAGACGGAGGCCACTCCTCAATAACACATGACAGCTGGCTTGGAGTTTGCCAAAAGGTACCTAAAGGACTTTCAGACCATGAGAAGCAAGATTCTCTGGTCTGATGAAACCAAGATTAAACTCTTTAGCCTGAATGCCAAGCTTCACGTCTGGAGGAAACCTGGCACCATCCCTACGGTGAAGCATGGTGGTGGCAGCATCATGCTGTGAGAATGTTTTTCAGCGGGAGGGATTGGGAGACTAGTCAGGATCGAGGGAAAGATGAACAGAATAAAGTACAGAGAGATCCTTGATGAAAACCTTCTCCAGAGCGCTCAGGACCTCAGACTGGGGCGAAGGTTCACCTTCCAACAGGACAATGACCATAAGAACACAGCCGAGACAATGCAGGAATGGCTTTGGGACATGTCTCTGAATGTCCTTGAGTGGCCCGGACTTGAACCCATTCAAATGTCTCTGGAGAGACCTGAAAATAGCTGTGCAGCAACTCTCCCCATCCAACTTGACAGAGCTTGAGAGTATCTGCAGAAAATAATGGGAGAAACTCCCTAAATACAGGTGTAGTGTCATACCCAAGAAGACTTGAGGCTGTAATCGATGCCAAAGTTGCTTCAACAAAGCAAAGGTCTGAATATTTATGTAAATGTGATATTTCTAAAAAACAGTTTTTGCTTTGTCATTTTGGGTTATTGTGTGTAGGGGGGAAAAACGATTTAATCCATTTTAGAATAAGGCTGTAACGTAGCAAAATGTGGGAAACGTTCCATGCAGTCATGGCTCTGTATAATACTGTAAGTTTCCTTGAATTTGTATTCTGGACCTTGGGACTGTGAAAAGACCCCTGGTGGCATGTCTGGTGGGATAAGTGTGTGTGTCAGTGCTGTGTAAGTTGACAATGCAAACCATTTGGAATTTCCAACACATTGTTTCTTCTAAAAACAAGAAGCAATGCTGTCAGTCTCTCCTCAACTCCTAGCCAAGAGAGACTGGCATGCATAGTATTAATTTTAGTCCTCTGATTACAATGAAAAGCTACATGTGCCGCTCTGTTTTGGGCCAGGAGCCCTTCTTTGCAGCACTCGACAATAAGACTGGACAATAATCAAGATACGATGAAACTAGAGCCTGCAGGACTTGCTTTGTGGAGTGTGGTGTCAAAGAACGCAGAGCATCTCTTTATCACGGACAGACCTCTCCCCCATCTTTACAACCATTGAATCGACATGTTTTGGCCATGACGGTTTACAATCTACGGTAAAACCAAGTCATTTAGTCTCCTCAACTTGCTCAACAGCCACACCATTCATTACCAGATTCAGCTGATGTCTAGAACTTACGGAATGATTTGTACCAAATACAATGCACCTTAGTTTTAGAGATGTTCTGGACCAGTTTATTACTGGCCACCTATTCTAAAACTGACTGCAACTCTTTGTTTAGGGTTGCAGTGACTTCACTAGCTGTGGTTGCTGACGTGTATAGGGTTGAATCATCAGCATACATGGACAAACAGGCTTTGTTTAATGCCAGTGGCAGGTCAATGGTAAAAAAAAATAAAAAAACGTATTTGCAACATAAGTGGTGATACAGCCAAGCCTCCCAGTGTGTTCAGTGTTTGCTCATGGCAGGCTAGAGCTAGCAATGAGTAAGTGGAGCATGCACGGTGCTCTAGTGCTATGGGGACATCGGCTGCACTGATAGACAGACTTGTTGCCCTGTCAATCAGTAGACTACGTGAGACACATTTGACAGAAGTACCAAAAGTAAACAATTCTAGTACCAAACCGTATTTCATGTTCTAGTATGTATCGAAAAAGTACAGAGGTTTTGGTGTACCATGCGACACTAGATGGCACTCTGGTATTTCACCTAACAGATATGGGAAAAATTGGATTTGGTTTTGAATTCTTTATGGGTCTGTGTAATCTGAGGGAAATACACTACATGACCAAAAGTATGTGTACACCTGCTCGTCGAACATCTCATTCGAAAATCAGGGCCTTCCCCATACTGTTGCCACAAGTTGGAAGCGCATAATCGTCTAGAATGTCATTGTATACTGTAGCATTAAGATTTCCCTTCACTGGAACTAAGGGGACTAGCCCGAACCATGAAAAACAGCCCCAGACCATTATTCCTCCTCCACCAAACTTTACAGTTGGCACTATCCATTGGGGCAGGTAGTATTCTCCTGGCATCCGCCAAACCCAAATTTGTCCGTCGGACTGCCAGATGGTGAAGCGTGATTCATCACTCCAGAGAACGCGTTCCACTGCTCCAGAGTCCAATGGCGACAACCTTTACACCACTCCAGCCAACGCTTGGCATTGCTCATGGTGAGCTTAGGCTTGTGTGCAGCTGCTCGGACATTTCATGACGCTCCCGACGAACAGTTGACCGGGGCAGCTCTAGCAGGGTAGAAATTTGATGAACTGCCTTGTTGGAAAGGTGTCTTCCTATGATGGTGCCACGTTGAAAGTCACTGAGCTCTTCAGTAAGACCATTCTACTGCCAATGTTTGTCTATGGAGATTGCATGGCCTTGGGCTCGATTTTGTACACCTGTCAGCAACGGGTGTAGCTGAAATATCCGAATCCACTAATTTGAAGGGGTGTCAAGATATTTTGTATATATAGTGTATGTGTCTAATATGGTCATATAATTGGCAGGAGCTTAGAAAGTGCAGCTCATTTTCCACCTCATTTTGTGGGTAGTGTGCACATAGCATATCTTCTCTCAATGGGAAGGCTACAGTATATAGCAGACCCTCTTGTCTTTTGAGTCAAAAGCTTTTTTGAAATCAACAAAGCATGAGAAGACTTTGCTTTTATTTTGATTTGTTTGTTTGTCAATTAGGGTTTGCAGAATGAATATGTTGTCTGTCATGGTAATTTGGTAAAAAGCCAATTTAACATTTGTTCAGGACATTGTTTTTACTAAAGAAATGTAGGTCTGCTGTTAATAATTTTTCCACTTTTGTGGATTGGGGTGATCAGTCCTTGGTTACAAATATTGGGGAAGATGTCAGAGCTGAGGATGATGTTTAAATATAGCCAATTTTGATTTGTGTTCTGTATATTTGATCATTTAATTTAGGATACCATCAACACCACAGGCCTTTTTAGGTTGGAAGGTTTGTAGTTTGTCCTGTAGTTCATTCAATGTAATTGGAGAATCCAGTGGGTTCTGGTAGTCTTTAAAGGCAAATTCTAAGATTTTTAATTGATAATGTATGTGTTTTTGCTGTTTGTTCTTTCTTATAGAGCCAATGGATGTGAAGCTTTGGATGTGAAGCTTGAACATGCTAATATAGTTACCATTGACTTGCATGGGATTTGTGCCACAAATGCTAAAAAGTTTGCATTTGAAACAATAGCCAGTTAATTAAACAAATACAGTATCCATAAACTGCTTAGAGGGTAAGGAAACCAATATGGGTGAATTTGGAGGGGGGATTCTTAAAAAAATAAATAATAATAATTGTGGGAACAGCACCTAGTGGTCAGAACCTGGTCATGTCAGGATGTATGATAGGACATAAACTTAGCAACTTCAATGACTAATTTCTCTGAACAGGGGGAAAAACATCAGCTCCATACCCCTTGTAAGAAATAGATAACTGATACGGTATATTCAATGTTAGGGTGGGATTGGCATGGGGGGGTTGTGGATGGCTTTTGCCAATTTCTTTGGATTCCTGATGTCGTACTCATTGTTAGAAATATATACTATATTTCTATATACTAAATATACTATATTTATTGAATGTTCTATGAATCCTGTAAATTAAAATGACCAATTTGGGTGCAATCAATTAGCTTAATTTCCCAGATCGAAATTATATTTCAACAAAATAATGCTGCAGGAATCGTATCTGTTTCTAACGACAGAAATTATTTCAGAACCATCTGAGATGGTGGGTGTAATGGCTGGCTGAAATGGCATGGAACGACCCTGGGTTTCAGGCAGGTGTATTAGTGGGGGTTGGGCTTGTTGCTCTGCTCATGGTCTGGACATATGTGTAGGTGTCATGTTGAGTTCCTTGCTGCAAGGGTGGGTGGTATGGGGGGGCCCTTCCGATAGGATTCACACCCCTTAACTTTTTCAAAAATGTTGTTGTGTTACAAGGTGGGATTAAAATACTCTAATCCCAAAGTGGAGGAAAAATTCTAACATTTGTAAAAAAAAAGTTTAAAAAAGTAAATAAAAAATAAACATTGATTTACGTAAGTATTCAACCCCCTGAGTTAATGAACATTTATAGTCAGTTTTGGCAGTGATTACAGCTGTAAGTCTTTCTCGGTAAGTCTCTAAGAGCTTTGCACACCTGGATTGTACAATATTTGCACATTCTTTAAAAAAGTCTTGAAGCTCCGTTAAGTTGGTTGTTGACCATTGCTAGACAGTCCTACCATAGGCCTAACATAGTGTATATTTGGCCTTGTGTTTTAGGTTATTGTCCTGCTGAAAGGTGAATTTGTCTCCCAGTGTCTGATGGAAAGAAGACTGAACCAGGTTTTCCTCTAGGATTTTGCCTGTGCTTAACTCTATTCCATAAAAAAACTCCCTAGTCCTTGCCGATGAAAAGCATACCAATGTTGCCACCACCATGCTTGAAAATATGAAGACTGGTACTCAGTGTTTTGTTGTGTTGGATTTGCCCCAAACATAATGCTTTGTATTCAGGACAAAAAGCCTGTGCTTTGCCACATTTTTTGCAGTATTACTTTAGTGCCTTGTTGCAAACAGAATGCATGTTTTGGAATATTTTTATTCTGTACAGGCTTCCTTCTTTTCACTCTGTCATTTAGGTTAGTATTGTGGAGTAACTACAATTTTGTTGATCCATCCTCAGTTTTCTCCTATCACAGCCATTAAACTCTGCAACTGTTTTAAAGTCACCTTTGGCCTCATGGTGAAATCCCTAAGCGGTTTCCTTCCTCTCCGGCAACTGAGTTAGGAAGGACACCTGTATCTTTGTAGTGACTGGGTGTATTGATACACCATCCAAAGTGTAATTAATAACTTCACCATGCTCAAAGGGATATTCAATGTCTGTTTTTTTAACCCATCTACCAATAGGTGCCCTTCTTTGCGAGGCATTGGAAAACGTCCCTGGTCTTTGTGGTTGAATGTGTGTTTGAAATTCACTGCTCAGCTGAGGGAGCTTACAATTATCTGGATGTGCGGGGTACAGATATGAGTAGTCATTCAAAAATAACACTATTATTGCACACAGAGTGAGCCCATGCAACTTATTATGTGACTTGTTAAGGACATTTTTACTCCTGAACTTATTTAGGCTTGCCATAACAAAAGGGGTGAATACTTTTTGACTCAAGATATTTCAGCTTTTCATTTTTCATTTATTAGTAAAAAATGTCTACAATAATAATTCCACTTTGCTATTATGGGGTATTGTGTGTAGGCCAGTGACACAACATCTACATTTGAAATTCAGGCTGTAACACAACAACATGTGTAAAAAGTCAAGGTGTGTGTGAATACTTTTGGGTGTGGCCGTGGTTTGTTTGGGGGGGGGGGGGTCTAGGCTGGTTCGGATTGTGGTTGGTGATGCTGTGGTCTGGGTTTAGGTCTCCCTGGTGTGGGTCCTCTAGGTGCAGGGGGAGGGGTTCTCGCAGGTCCGGAAGGGGGTCTTGTTGCTCCTGTAGGGTCCTGGTGAAGGTGGGGACTGCTGCCTTGTGGAGGTGGACCTGGTTATAGAGGCAGTTCAAATCCAGGGTGAGGTGGTGGGCCAGGTAGACATTGGGTTTTGAGGCACAGTCTCGTGAAATTCTTGCATTTACCCTCTGTGTCGCAGGGTGAATGTCTTTTTGCGATAGCAGGGTGGAGATGACCACTTGTGTGTTAGGGAAAGTGGGAGAAGCTTTTTCAATCACTCTCTTGAGTGTTGTTTGTGCCTGTGTTTATTATTATGTGGCTGGGGGACCCTAGTGGGTCTTACACACACACAATGACACACTGACACACACACACACACACACACACACGGCGTTCAGCAGTCTCTGCTCTGCGTAGAGATATGGGTGTGCCTTTGCAGTTGTTGTGTGTGTTTTTTTTATATCAACAACCACAAGTGGAACATGAAGACAGGGGCTGTGTCAATACCAAGGCATGTGTTCTGGCAGAAGAGAGGTGAGGAGGGGAGGGAAGAAGGAAGGGTTTTTGATCATGTGCTTCTGATCCCCTCTACCCTCCCTCTCCTTCCTCCCTCCCTCTCTCTCGCACTCTCTCTCGCACTCTCTCTCTCTCTGAACACAACACTTATCTAGAGACGTTGATAATGAAATCAGAATAAATACACACTCTGCCTTAGACCAGCGACACCGTTGTTCTGTCCTATATAGTCTGGGTCGTTCAAATAAACAAGGAAAGAAATTTAAAAAATAAAAGCTGTTGAGAATAGGTGGAAAAAAGAGAGGGAAAAACCTTTGAAATGGAGAGGCGAACCTCAGATCTATACAGTCATTCTTGGAGTGGGTCAAAGTTCACCAGCAGCTATCGCTGTGTTCTGATTGGCTGCGGAAAGGTGAAATTAAAACCACAGTAAACTTTTGACCCCGCGGGAGATTGGGAGGGAACGCCCATCGCTGAATCGGGAGCGCCCATCGCTGAATCGGGAGCGCGCGTTCCTCTTTTGCTGTCCCTTCCTCACATTCCTTTTCTCTCTCATTTCTCTCTCTGTTCTCTCATTCTGTCTGACTCTCTGGCTTTGCTCTTTTCCAGTCTCCTCCATCCCTCTGTCTTCCTCTCGCTTCTCTCTCTCTCTCTCTCTGTCCTTCTCTACTCCATGAATTGGTGCCATGCTGCATGTAGTCCAACGAACAAGAGGGAGGGAGTGAGAGGCACAGAGAGAAGGAAAGGGGGAGGGGTAGAGAGGGAGGAGACCGCAGGAGAGGGGGGGGGGATGGGGAGGTAGAGAGATTGAGAGCATGAGAAAGGAGAGAGCGAGGCAGAGAATGCAGCCTTTTTGACTGTTTACCATAATGACACAAACTGCTCCCTGTTAAAAGACAGAGAAGGGAAGGAATGTATAAATAGATGTGGAACTGAGGGTCTAGGCTCCAGCGTGCAGAGCATCGGGGCGGAAGGGGGAGCCCATTTTTTTTTACTGCTAATGCTTTCTCTCATTACACATCAAACGGTTTGAGGGGGTCTCGAGTCTGCCGATTTAACAAGCTTTCATGAGCTAACTAGAAGAGCAGCCCTCTCCCTCCCTCTCTCTCGCTGGCTACTTTGATTCCATGTGCAAATGCATGCACGCACACGTGTGTGTGCACACAGACAGGTAGGCTGGCAGGCAGGCAGAGGACTTTAACTGTCTGCTGCTCCGCGCTAGCTTAGTCGTAGCTAATTGCTTTCAAGCGTTCTGTCTCTCATCTCTGCTAGCCGAGTCACTCTAGTGCCTCTAAAATAGTTGAGTTCGTGTAGCGCGTCCCCATTTTCTCTCTGAAAAGAGTTTGTGTCAAACCAACACACACACCTGAAACATGGCTCACGCTCTGTCTGAGTTAGCTATCAGCACAGGGAGGTTGGCACACAGACAGGTCTATCAGGTGGTAATCCATTTTGGGTTGGATGAAGCAGTAATTTGATCTGAGGATTGTTGTGATATTCACCGTTCAGCATGGTGATTTGTACAGGTGGGAGGAAGGGATACGCAAAAGGAAAGGGAGACCAGAGTGATGAAGAGGGGGAGGGTGGGAGAGGGGGAGGGTGGGAGGGGGGGGCACAAGATGGATGGGATTTAGATTTTGGTTCAGGCCATTGGAGGAAAGGGTTACAGGTGAGAAGGTGGTATCTACAAAGGAGAAGGGAGTAGTGGGAGGAGAGGGAAAAGGATGATGAGGGAAAATATGCTGAGAAAGAAAGATGGACGCGAGAGATGCTAGCTAAATAAAATGAATACTGGTGGGGAGAGGGGCATGTCGAGTTTACCAGAGGGAAAGGGAAACAAAAAAGGAGGCAGAATGGAGAGAATGGCTGGAGTAGTCCCTCTGAGATAGTGGTCCTATGCCCATTCCCTCAGCACAATAGGGACAGGGGTTACCTAGTCAGTTGCACAACTGAATTCATTCAACCGAAATATTTCTTCCGCGTTTAACCCAACCCCTCTGAATCAGAGAAGTGTGGGGGGTACCTTAATCAACGTCCATGTCATCGGCGCCCGTGGAACAAGTGTTGTTGGGAGGTTATCGGTCTTGCTCAAGGGCAAAATGGCAGATTTTCACAACCTACCGCATCAGGATTCGAACCATCGACCTTTCGGTTACTGGCCCAACGCTCTTAAACTAGGCACCATAGGTGACTCGTTTCAAGAACTATGCGTATATCGCACGTCACAACCTCACAGAAGAGGCATTTGAACGTTATCAGATTGCATTTTTTGGCAGAAATGCCTTCTGGAACATGTGAACTTTCATGTGCCTTAAATATGGCTGCAATCCCGGTAGCGGGATCGATATGACAACAGCCAGTGAAAGTGCAGGGCGCAAAATTCAAACAACAGAAGTCTCACAATTAAAATTCCTCAAACATACATGTGTCTTATATCATTTTAAAGGTAATCTTGTTGTTAATCCCACCAAAGTGTCCGATTTCAAATAGGCTTTTCAGCAAAAGCACCACAAATGATTATGTTAGGTCACCACCAACTCAAAGAAAAATTCTGCCATTTTTCCAGCCAAAGAGAGGAGCCACAAATAGCACAAATAGAGATAAAATGTATCACTAACCTTTGATGATTTTCATCAGATGACACTAATAGGACTTCATGTTACACAATACATGCATGTTTTGTTTGATAAAGTTCATATTTATCTAAAAAAATCTAAGTTTACATTGGCGCGTTACATTCACTAGTTCCAAAAACATCCAGTGATAGTGCATAGCCACATTGTTTCAACAAAAATACTCATCATAAATGTAGATGATAATACAAGTTATACACATGGAATTATAGATATACTTCTCCTTAATGCAAACGCTGTGTCAGATTTCAAAAAAACTTTCCGGAAAAAGCAAACCATGCAATAATCTGAGACGGAGCTCAGAACAATAGCCAAATTAGCCGCCATGTTGGAGTCAACAGAAACCAGAAAATACATGATAAATGTTTCCTTACCTTTGATGAACTTCATCAGAATGCAGTCCTAGGAATCCCAGGTCCACAATAAATGCTTGAGTTGTTCGATAATGTCCGTTATTTATGTCCAATTAGCTACTTTGGTTAGCGCATTTGGTAAACAATTCCAAAGTCACAAAGCGCGTCCACTATAACGTGACGAAATGTCCAAAAGTTCCGTAACAGTCAGTAGAAACATGTCAAACGATGTATTGAATCAATCTTACGAATGTTGTTAACATACATCTTGAATAATGTTCCAACCGGAGAATTACATTGACTTCAGTTGAGCGATGGAACGGAGCTGCCTCCCTCGTGAACGCGCGTGGTCAAAGCGTGGTCACCTCATGGCTTTGGTTACTCATTCCTGTCTCCTTCGGCCCCCCTTTACAGCAGAGTCATCAGACAAAGTTCCATTGACTGTTGACATCTAGTGGAAGCCGTAGGAAGTGAAAACCCATCCATATCTCGCTGTAATTTCAATGAGAGCTTGGTTGAAAAACTTACAGCCTCAGAAAAATTCCAAACAGGAAGTGGAACTTCTCAGGTTTTTGCCTGCCATATGAGTTCTGTTATACTCATAGACATAATTCAAACAGTTTTAGAAACTTCAGAGTGTTTTCTATCCAATACTAATAATAATATGTATATATTAGCAAATATGACTGAGGAGCAGGCCGTTTACTCTGGGCACCTCTGTGCACCTTACATCCAAGCTACTCAATACTGCCCCTGCAGCCATAACAAAAATGTATGCCATCTGTAAATATGGATAAAATTGTTAAATTATGAGCCTAGTTGGCTTAGCCACAGAAAATGACAGGAACCTTCCCGCTAGCCATGATTGGCTGAGGTAATGGCTGGGCTGGACATGCCGAGAGATGAGTTCGGATTGGTCTGCCATGTAGCAAGCTTCTGTCTATAACATGAGCTGATCAGTATGTGTAGGTAATCCTTTCTAACACAGCTTTTTTGAAAGATATCACAAAGGACTGCAAATGTGTTGCTCTCCACTTTCTGGAGGACCGAGTTTTGAAATCAGTGGAATGCCCGGTGGAAGCAGAGTATCATAGCTAAGGATATGGAGAGAATTCTGGCATTTGATTGCAAATATGCGGAGGGAGTCGAATAGAGAACACAGAAGGCTGTTTTATAAAACACCGGTCTCCAGATTACATCTTCAAACTAAATGCAACCATGGCATCCGTGACAGAGAGGGACAAGCGTTCATCCATGTATACAGGTAAGAGACTCTAGTTGGCTACATTTACCAATATTATATGTTTCTAATTTTGTCAAAGTCATTTTCATTGCAAGTTGAAGCGTACTGTTAGCTAGCTAACGTTAGCTGGCTGGCTCGCTAACTAATGTTAACATGTATGATCTGTGTAGTAATATTACTCATATCTCAGAGCCATTTGCATTGCTAGTTATAGCCACATGTTAGCTAGCTAGCTAACATTGCATCTAGTTGGTTGGCTACCTGCAGACTCATGCAGGATAGTACTGTTATGAGTTGGGATTATGGTTTACTGTTTAGCTAGCTAGCTACATGTCTAACAAAAGACACCACTATGCAAGTAACCATTTCACTGTACCGTTTACACCTTCTGTATGCTGTGCATGTGACAAATAAACGTTGATTTTATTTGATATAGTGTGTGTTTACCAGAGACTGTAATGTGAAGAACAACATGACCTGCACCAAAGTCATATTAGGATATAACGTTAGGCCAATGAGAGTGTCCAAGTTATAAAATTCACCGGTAGAATGCCCAGCTTTTATTTCGTCACACTCACAACCGTAAGCTTAACGTTAGCTAGCTAGCTAACAAGCTAGAAACTAACATTGTTTAGAAAGTTGCTTTTAGTTGCCCGGTTTGCTAGATTGACATATAGTAAATTCATTTTTACGGATGGTTTTGTTGGTGTAAAAATACACCAGTTATGCTATTTTAGACCACCAGGCTGCTGATGTCATGCAGCCTGTAGTTTTTGTGTTTTTTAGGGTTGTTCCCGACATAAACAAAATCTTGGTCGACCAAGAGTCGTCTGTTCTTTCGACCAATTGATTGGTCTACATTTTGAAAAGTTTATTTTTCCATATATTGACACATCCTATGTGTTTTAATCAAAATCAACTACGTTTACTGAGCTTGTCTGATGCTAAAGGCAGGTGGTTTAATTAAACGATTAAGACAGACAAATGACGACTACAGGGAGTCTGACCTGCAATTGATTTGATTGTGCCGGGCCAGGCTCAGACTGTAAAAAACAGCGTGTGACTGTGATTAGTACCCGTATTCTCTCTCCTCCATGCTGCAGTGACCACCACAGAACACCAAAGTGTTTATCGCGCTGTCCGTGTTTCTGAAGCTGCAACATAATTACAGCCATTTCTGACTGAGCGGGATTAGAATCGGACTGGATTAGTTTTTTTCAAACTGCCCCCTGCAATTCTTTCTTTTTTTCTCCAATAAGTTGACAGTAATGACAGAAGCCTGGAGGTTTTTATTCTAGGTGTGAAGAGACAGTATTTCAACATATCCAGATGATAGGGCCACACTGATAACTCGAACTTGGTTCCCAAGTTTCTAAACCATACCAAAACATCTTTCCTATAGTGTCACCATAATATTTGAATTGAGGAAGTGTGATCAAAATCATTAGGATATTTTAGTGATCCGCAGTACATCCTAAATGCCCCACACCCTTCAGATGTGAGCTAAACAGTGCAATTGAGATGCATTTTAAGGCTATGGATGAGAAAGTTAACTTATAATTTCCAAACATTTACAGTTGAAGTCAGAAGTTTACATACACTTAGGTTGGAGTCATTAAAACTCGTTTTTCAACCACTCCACAAATTTCTTGTTAACAAACTATAGTTTTGGCAAGTTGGTTAGGACATCTACTTTGTGCATGACACAAGTAATTTTCCCCAAATAACAGTAGGTTATTCAGGTTGGAATTGTTACTCTCCTGCCATGTAAAAATTACTGACATGGCAAATTCGAATGGGACTAAAATTACAGATGTGGTGTTTGTGCTCGTGCACATAATTACATTACCCGACCTCCCCCAGTAAACCTAATCCCGTCTGAATAGGGCACAATAGGGCCTGCCCTATTGCATATCATAAACACATCAATAAATTGGTTATAAAAAACTCTGAACACCAGCGGTCGTGACAAACTCAAAACGGGGGAATATTTACTGGTTGCTCGGGAGATAATGGGAAAATCAGGTGTGGAATAAATGTGATTCGTTTTGGAAAATACTCTAGTAGATCAAGAAAAAGAAGGTAAGGAACAAGCACTGTGTGCATATTATGTGTGCCAAACAGGTGCTGTATAGATTTTCTGACCGTTTGGAACAATGTAAACGACATTAAATAAAGTATAATCATACCAGAGAGTCTGTAACCTTTTTTTGTTAAGAATTTATTACAGCAAAGACTAAAAACAGACGTATTCATTCATGAATGCAATTTTCAGAAAGTGAACAGTTTATTTATTGTTTAACTTCTTATGGCTGCAGCCCGGCGTCGGTACACTTATGACAACAGCCACTTCAAGTGCAGGGCGCGAAATTCAAAATATATATTTTTTAAATATTTAACTTTCACACATTAACAAGTCCAATACAGCATATGAAAGGTACACATCTTGTGAATCCAGCCAACATGTCCGATTTTTAAAATGTTTTACAGGGAAGACACAATATGTAAATCTATTAGCTAACCACGTTAGCAAAAGACACCACTTTTTTTACTCCACCAGTTTTTTACTCCATCAGTAGCTATCACAAATTCGACCAAATAAAGATATAAATAGCCACTAACCAAGAAACAACTTCATCAGATGACAGTCTGATAACATATTTATTGTATAGCATATGTTTTGTTAGAAAAATGTGCATATTTCAGGTATAAATCATAGTTTACATTGCAGCTACAAACAGAAATTGCACCGAAAGCAGCCATAATAATTACAGGCACCAACGTCAAATACCTAATTACTCATAAAACATTTCTGAAAAATACATAGTGTACAGCAAATGAAAGACAGGCATCTTGTGATTCCAGCCAATATTTCCGATTTATTAAGTGTTTTACAGCGGGAAAAAAATGTAGCGTTATATTAGCTTAGCACAATAGCCAGAAACACTTGGGCGCCGACGACTACGACAGATATATGAAATAGCATCATAAAATGTTTCTTACTTTTGGTGATCTTCCATCAGAATGTTGGACAAGGTGTCCTTTGTCCAGAACAGTCGTTGTTTGGAATTAGAACGTTCATTTTCCCTCTTGAATTAGCAAGCGCGCTAGCCTAGTGGCACAAAGCTCTCCATGTCAACAAACGGAAGAGAACGGAACACGGCAAAACTCCCGGAAAAATTTCAATAATCTGATGAAACTATATTGAAAAAACATACTTTACGATGATATGGTGACATGTATCAAATAAAATCAAAGCCGGAGATAATAGTCG
The DNA here is from genome assembly GCF_016432855.1 of Salvelinus namaycush. Taxonomy (NCBI): domain Eukaryota; kingdom Metazoa; phylum Chordata; class Actinopteri; order Salmoniformes; family Salmonidae; genus Salvelinus; species Salvelinus namaycush. The sequence goes on along the minus strand of NC_052320.1, from coordinate 37,425,857 downwards.
CCTATAACGGCAGCTAAACAAAAGGCAATCCCACTGTCCAGCTCGCGCTCTTCAGAGTACCGAAAATGGGGGACACGTCATTCCAAGATGATGTGTTCCATCTCAGACCAAGATAATCACCTCATTTCTTCTCTCACAGCCTCTTGACACCCAGGGGAAGGTGTATGACGTGCATGTATACTAATAGGTCTCGTGCCCATTTATAGGCAGGAAGAAGAACAGAGCATCGATTTCAGACTTTCCACTTCCTGGTCAGGAAATGTGCTGCAGAATGAGTTCTGTTTCACTCAGAGAAATAATTCAAACGGTTTTAGAAACTAGATAGTGTTTTCTATCCAATAGTAATAATAATATGCATATTGTACGAGCAAGAATTGAGTACGAGGCCGTTTGAAATGGGCACCTTTTATCTGGCTACTCAATACTGCCCCTTGCAGCCCAAACAGGTTAAGCTAATTATTCAAGGCTTGCTTTATTTTACAACTAAAATGCTTAATTTCATTTCAAGTCGTGAAAGACTCGTATGCTGTGTGATGGTGTGAATGAATGATTGATTGATACAGTAGCCTAGAAGTATTGAATTATAGGCCTATGTAAGTTCCGGTATTAAGACTAAATAGGATGTGCTCTTAGGCCTACAGCTCGATGGTGGTTATACAAGGCTGCTGTACTAAACCTACTAATGATGATGACGTTACTTATTATAATAATAATAATAATAATAATAATAGTAATAATAACCATAAAAAGGAGATCTTTTTAAGCTCTTTTGCAGCAGGCCGCGACCGGGAGACCCATGGGGCGGCGCATAATTGGCCCAGCGTCGTCCGGGTTAGGGGAGGGTTTGGGCGGCAGGCATGTCGTTGTCCCATCGTGCACTAGCGACTCCTGTGGTGGACTGGGCGCAGTGCACGCTGACATGGTCGCCAGGTGTACGGTGTTTCCTCCGACGTACTGGTGCGGCTGGCTTCCGGGTTAAGTGGGAATTGTGTCAAGAAGCAGTGCGGCTTGGTTGGTTGTGTTTCGGAGGATGCACGGCTCTCGACCTTCACGTCTCCCTAGTCAAAAAATATTTTTAAAAACATAAATAAAGAGATGGGTGGGGCTTAAAACCTCTTAAGTGTAGGGGGCAGTATTTTCGTTTTTGGCTAAAAAACGTACCCATTTGAAACTGCCTATTTCTCAGCCCCCGAAACTAGAATATGCATATAATTGTCAGATTAGGATAGAAAACACTCTAAAGTTTCCAAAACTGTCAAAATTTTGTCTGTGAGTTTAACAGAACTGATATTGCAGGCTAAAACCTGAGGAAAATCCAATCAGGAAGTGCCTCTGTTTTTGAAACCTCTCTGTTCTTATGCATCCCTATCACCCATTTAAAGGGATATCAACCAGATTCCTTTTTCTATGGCTTCCCTAAGGAACAGCCTTTAGACATAATTTCAGGCTTTTATTTTGAAAAATGAGCGAGAACGATCACATTGCGTAAGTGGATAGGTGGGGGCTCTCAGAGTGAGTTGTGCGCAACAGAGAAAGGCGGCCATTGTTACTCCCGGTACTATTGAAAAACCGACACTCCCGGTTGATATATTATCGAATAGATATTTGAAAAACAACCTGAGGATTGATTATAAAAAACGTTTGACATGTTTCTGTGGACATTATGGATATTATCTGGAATTTTTGTCTGCGTTGTCGTGACCGCTTTTTCCTGTGGATTTCTGAGCATAACGCGCCAAACGAACTGAGGTATTTGGATATAAAAATATCTTTATGGAACAAAAGGAACATTTGTTGTCTAACTGGGAATCTCGTGAGTGAAAACATCCGAAGATCATCAAAGGTAAACGATTAATTTGATTGCTTTTCTGATTTTCGTGACCAAGTTACCTGACGCTAAGTGTACTTAATGTTTTGTCGAGCGATCGATAAACTTACACAAACGCTTGTATTGCTTTCGCTGTAAAGCATAATTTCAAAATCTGAGATGACAGGTGGATTAACAAAAGGCTAAGCTGTGTTTTACAATATTGCACTTGTGATTTCATGAATATGAATATTTTCTAGTAATATTATTTGACTGTGGCGCTATGCTATTCAGCGTTGCTGATGACAATTATCCCGGAACCGGGATGGGTGGTTCACAAAGGTTAAGAGTTTTTGAACGATGCTGAATGGGTGTAGACAAAGAAGAGCTCTCCAGTAGGTGTACCAAAACATTCAAGGGACATTTTCTTAACTGCGGTGAGAAATGTATCAACTTTCAAAGCAGAATTACTTTCCCATTGTTCCTCGACTGTAGTGTACCAGTGTCAAGCTCTCAGACTCAACTTTTATCCAATGTAAAAAAAGACAATTTCAAACTTTTCTACATAGGACCGAATCGAGCCAGTCGGTCACATATGGTCTCACAAAGTACAGCTCACATCTCTCTCTCTCTCTCTCTCTCTCTCTCTCTCTCTCTCTCTCTCTCTCTCTCTCTCTGTTTTCTTCTCCTCCACCTCTACAGCTCCCCCTCTCCCAGCCAATTACCTCACCCCACACACACACACACACACACACCCACACATCCCATTAGGTAAGCGGCACGCCCACCCCCGACACGCGTGCACACGTGGCCCCCATGAGATAAGACGCACCCCCACAAACATATATTACACACAGCCTCTTAGATAAGGGCCCATCCCCCTCTAATGGGAAAGGAGATTGATTTAGACAGAAAAAAAAGATTTCTCAAGATGTCGCTCTCCCTCTGCTTAGCTCGGCCCGGTTTAAATATTTAAAGCCAAGATGGTATTTTTCTTTCCTTTGTGCAGTCATGGAACTGTTTATTTTCTCTGATGCTGATGTGCGTCTGCTCAGACTGTAGAGCAGGGGAAAAGGTAAATACATGCATCTAGGGTATTTGTGTTTTTAAATACAGGTTGGTGTGTGTTCTTTTCTCTTGATGTGTATGTGGTGTGTGTGTGTGTGTGTGTACTGATGTATAGGCTATTGATTTTCCAAAAGTGTGTGTTCGCCTGTGTGTATGTGTGTCTAGGCGCTACGTGTGGTTTTGCGTGTTGCCGTGCAGTTTGTGTGGCTCTCCAGTGTGTGCTTTTGTCTGTGGGAGTGATGGATGGCAGGCAGAGAGCTAATGTGATTTGGATATGCCACCAGGAGAGAGTGTGTGTTCGTTGTGAGTGAGAGCCTCTGTTTGTGCGCCTCACTGTGTGTCGGTACTCATCCGTGCATGCCTGTTTGTGTGCGTGTGTGCATGCTTGTGTGTGTGTGCGCGCCTGTCTGCCAGTGTATGTGTGTTAGCCTGTATGAGTGTGTGGTGTGTGTGGCGTTTTAAGATTATCCACAAGGAGTGTGTGTCAGGCTGTTGAAGGCTTTCTGCCCTACCTCTGTAGATCGCTGAATCTGCAATGTGCACCCTCCTCTACCTCCCTCTATCTCTCTACTCTTTCCTTCTTCTCCCTCCCTTCCTCCCTCCCTTCCTCCCTCTCTCCACCATTTTCTCTCCCTCTTATTTTACTGTGCTTTGCAGTTTTTTGGATGGAGGAAAAAAGAGAAGGGGAGGGTGTGTGTGTTTTAGTAAAGGAGAGAAGAGGAGGAAGTTGGAACAGCCAGGGAGGGAGGGATTAAAGGCAGGAAGGACGGATGGGCGAGAGGGAGCTCTCTTGGTGATGGTTATTGTGAGCCAGTTTACGTCTGTGTGGTCTCGTCTCATGTTTTCAGCAGTGGACCTGGATGAGGTTTGAGGATTGTACTACTAGTAGTTCCCAAGCGTGGTGTTGGTCTGTCGGCACAATGTGCGCTGCACACTTAACTGGACAACGCAGTTATCAGGAGCAATTGAAACTATAGCACTGAAGGTTTTCTCTTGTCCAACATGCGCTTAGCATAAGTCTGTTGGACTGTATTACTGCTTTCACATAGGACTATTTTGCATGTAAAAAAAAAAAAGGGCAATGCTTATATGACCGCTTTACAATCAGGCCCATTTTTACCACATTCCTGCCCGCATATGCCTTTTATACCTCCCGTGCGCATGCCTGTTGATGAGTGGTAGTAGAGTTGTGTTGATGTGGGTGGTTGTCTATTTGAATAAATCCATTTGATATACACCATCAACATTTCAATCCATTACTCATTCATCCAGGCAAGTCCTAAGACCAATAATAACATGCTGGCAAAATGTTCTAATAAAATGATCCAACTAGACAAGATGATCCGAGCAGCACTTACCTCGACTTGGCTAACATTTCCCCAGCCTAGGTGTAACCTAACCAATAGTTAGGGTTAAGACAATAGTGCGTGCTTAAGTGGCGGGCGATGCGAAGAGATGGGGTGAAGTGACATGTCTTACAAAAGTCTTACATTGCCAGAAGGATGGTGAACTGGCACTACCTAGCAACTATCAAGAGCCTCAGCGTTACGGCTACATTTCATACTCAGCCTGCAGGAAAGGGATACAGTATGCGGTCTGTCCTGAACAGCCCATGTCATCTGACTGTTGTGTTGCAGTGTAGTCGCGTAGGCTATATAGTAGACCCAGTGTCTGTCCGTCTGAACGGATGGCTCAGAGTTCTGTATGCTGGTCTGACGTGCTCGACATTCGTCAGACGGAGACGATTTACCCAACCCAAACCCCCCTTTTTCTCTCGTTCGGTCCCTTTGTTCCTCACTCACTCTCTCGCTCCGTCTCTCTTTTTCTTTCTCTGAACTTGACTGTGAGCTCCAGCTTTTCCTTCTGACCTGAGCTAGCATTTAGCTACGTTGTGATGTTTCTTGTTGCTTTGATGACTGTGGTTATATTCCGGACAGATCATGATATCTCACTGACAGATCAGGGGTCTTAGTATTGTATTTGGATAAGTAACATGGTCTGTTTTTAATACTCTAATCTAAAGGGGAGAACCATGTCCTTATGGGAAATGTGTGCGTTAAGCTACCAGGTTAGGACAGAGGGAGAACAGGAGCACATTATTGGTCAGTGGAAAGGCAAACTTCCCGTCAGCTTCACATTCACCCATGGATCCTCATGTCAGATCGCATTCAACGATAGCGTATCAAACCTTTCAGTGTTTGTCCTGTTGTCAAAGTTCAACACTTGATACTGGGACTGGGTAGGATGCTCTGTTCATCCGATAGAAAGATATAGTGTAGCTCACTGTGCTTTAAATAAACCACCTTCTCAGAACCTTTTTGGATCATTGGAAAATCCTAAGCGGTTTCATCAGTGACACAACTATGCTAAGCTAGTTGAAATATCTATTTTTGAGAAAACGAAGCCGCCTGATGCTCTCGCTCGCTCACGTCTCACTCGGGTGTAGTGGTAACGTACAGTAGGTGGGATGGTGTGTCGTTTTTTGGAGAGCAGATTTCTGATCTCTTAAAGAGTTGTTGGGATTTGGGTTTGGTTTAGTTGTTAGCTGAAAGAGATAGGAGAGTAAGACAATACATGGAGAGCGAGACACTGTGAAAGAATGTGTGTGTGTGTGTGTGTTTGTGTGTGTGTGTGTGTGTGTGTGTCATGGTTCCTGTCTCTCTGATGCTTTTTTGATGGCGCTTCTCTTCTGTTGCCATGGAAGCAGAGTGACCATCAGGGCGGGGTTAGGGGTGGGGCCTATTGATTGACCTATTACAGTAATGAGGTCTGAGTAGCCTCCTGTGTGCACATGCACGCACGCACACAATCGCCCAGGGAAGTATAAAACACCCGCCCGCATATGCGTAATTATATTATAAATAGACCCACCAGAATGTTTGGAAACTATGTAATTTTCCCAGGGAGGGATGTAATTATATATATTTTTTTCACTCTAAATTATAGCGTTCTCTCTCTCCCACTCCCCTTTACTTTCTAACCTCTCCCTTCTTCCCCCTGTTGTGCAGACAGAAAGAAAAGCCATGTGTAACACTGTTACCTGGTCATATCTTGACACTGTAGGCCTGCTACCCAGTACTCTACCCTGCAACTTAGAGACTGCTGCCCTATGTACATAGAGCTATTGAACACTGGTACCTTTAATAATGTCTACAGTATGTACAGTGCACATTTTGTTACATCACAGCCTTGTTCTAAAATGTATTAAATAGGTGTTTATCCTCATCAATCTACACGCAAAACCCCATAATGACAAAGCACACACAGGTTTTTAAGTGTAATATCACATTTACATAAGTATTCAGACCCTTTACTCAGTACTTTGTTGAAGCATCTTTGGGTTTGACGCTACAAGCTTGGCACACCTGTATTTGGGACTTTCTCCCGTTCTTCACTGCAGATCCACTCAAGCTCTGTCAGGTTGGATGGGGAGCGTCACTGCACAGCTATTTTCAGGTCTCTCCAGAGACGTTCGATCGGGTTCAAGTCCGGGCTCTGGCTGGGCCGCTCAAGGACATTCAGAGACTTGTCCCGAAGCCACTCCTGCGTTGTCTTGGTTGTGTGCTTTGGTTCGTTGTCCTGTTGGAAGGTGAACCTTCACCCTAGTCTGAGGTCCTGAGCGCTCTGGAGCAGGTTTTCATCAAGGATCTCTCTGTACTTTGCTCTGTTAATCTTTCCCTCGATCCTGACTAGTCTCCCAGTCCCTGCCGTTGAAAAAATCCCCTCAGCATGGTTCCAGGTTTCCTCCGGACGTGACGCTTGGCATTAAGGCCAAAGAGTTCAATCTTGGATTCATCAGACCAGAGAAGGCACTGTATATACCATAGTGTGTTCTAGTTATGGCTGATCCTATGTGACTACTGCTGTACACACATTTTCTATTCATATACTGTCTATACACACCATTTTGTGTGTGTATGTATTTATTTATTTATAAATATATATATATATATATATACAGGTATATATTTATATTCCCGGATTCTGACATTGCTTGTTCTGATATTTCTTAATTTCTTTCTATATGCTTTTTGGATTATGTGCGTATTGTTTTGTAATGCTTGGTATTCTTGCTGTACTGTTGGAGCTAGAAACACAAGCATTTCGCTGCACCAGCGATAACATTTGTCTTCGCGACCAATAAACTTTGATTTGATTTGCGGTGCTTCCACACCGGTGTGGTTCACACAGTTAATTAAGCAATTAACATGCCGTCATGCTGCGGGTCATGTATAAACATGCCAAATTGCCCATTATTGTGGCTACCGTGGCTAAAAGAGGAGATCTCATAGGTTTGAAAGAGGGGTCTCAAATGAGCATAAGGGTTTTTAAGTGTGTGTGTGTGTGTCTCAGTCACCAGATCTCAACCCAATTCAACACTTATGGGAGATTCTGGAGCGACGCCTGAGACAGCGGTTTTCACCACCATCAACAAAACACCAAATGATGGAATTTCTCGTCTAAAGAATGGTGTCACATCCCACCAGTAGAGTTCCAGGCACTGCATTGAATCTGTTCTTGCTCGTGGTGGCCCAACGCCTTATTAAGACACTTTATGTTGGTGTTTCCTTTATTTTGGCAGTTACCCGTAGAAAGTGTCTCTTGCCTCCAGCCTCACCTAGGTGATAAAGGTAATGTGTGATATATCACACACACACGCTCCACACGTGTCTCGTCACACTCTGTTATTGTTCTTCAGGGTTTAGCTGAGGACGTGTGTTTTTTTTCCCCTCCTTATCTTATCTCTGCTCTGCTTGTGGCTCCGCAGCAGCTTCACAGCCGGTCAGTCCTAACTAACACACTGGAATGTGTCCCAGCTTTCAACAGTTATTTTCCTTCTCTCTCTCTCAATTCAATTCAATTCAAGGGGCTTTTTTGGCATGGGAAACATATGTTAACATTGCCAAAGCAAGTGAAGTAGATGGTATACAAAAGTGAAATAAACAATAAAAATCAACATTAAACATTACACTCACAGAAACTCCAAAAGAATAAAGACATTACAAATGTCTTATGTGTATATATACAGTGTTGTAACGATGTGCAAATGGTTAAAGTACAAAAGGGAAAATAAATAAGCATAAATATGGGTTGTATTTACAATGGTGTTTGTTCTTCACTGGTTGCCCTTGTGGCAACAGGTCACAAGTATTGCTGCTGTGATGGCACACTGTGGTATTTCACCCAGTAGATATGGGAGTTCATAAAAATCGGGTTTGTTTTCGAATTCTTTGTGGATCTGTGTAATCTGAGGGAAATATGTGTCTCTAATATGGTCATACATTTGGCAGGAGGTTAGGAAGTGCAGCTCAGTTTCCACCTCATTTTGTGGCCAGTGTGCACATAGCCTGCTGTCTTCTCTTGAGAGCCAGGTCTGCCTACGGCGGCCTCTCTCAATAGCAAGGCTATGCTCACTGAGTCTGTACATAGTCAAAGCGTTCCTTAAGTTTGGGTCAGTCACAGTGGTCAGGTATTAGAGGTCGACCGATTAATCGGAATGGCCGATTAATTAGGGCCGATTTCAAGTTTTCGTAAACAATCGGAAATCGGTATTTTTGGGTGCCGATTTGCGGATTTTTTTTTTTTTTTTTTTACACTTTAATCTTTATTTAACTAGGCAAGTCAGTTAAGAACACATTCTTATTTACAATGACGGCCTAGGAACGTTCTGTCTTTTTGGGCAGAACGACAGATTTTTAACCTTGTCAGCTCGGGGGACCCAATCTTGCAACCTTACAGTTAACTAGTCCAATGCTCTAACACATGGGTGTCAAACTCTGTCAAACTCTTCCTGCGGGGTAATTATATTTGGCCCGCGAGACAATACCAAATTACTACTAGAGCTGGCCCGCCGGTATTATACAGCGCATTCACCGCTAATACTACGAATCCCATAATGCTCTGCTGTTGTTTTCGCGCGCCAATCAGGACAGGACCCAGAAACGCCCTCTCCTCTGTGACAGTAGTCATAGCAACATAGACGCTACAACTGTCAGCGCGCTATCCCTTCCCAAAAATTGCGAAAAGAAAGGCAGAAAACAGGAGCTTTCTGGACAAGTGGGAGGCAGAATATCTGTTTACATATGTAAAAGACAAACCTGTTTGTCTTGTTTGTGGAGTCAACGTGGCTGTAAGTAAGGAGTACAACATTAGACGACACTATGAAACGAAACACCATGACAAATACAAGGACCTGGACATGACTCAAAGGAGCCAGAAAGTAGAGGAGATGAAAATAAGTTTGGTTTCACAACAGAATATGTTCAAAAAAGCCACATCACAAAGTGAGGCTGCTGTAAAGGCTAGTTATATAGTGGCAGCAGAGATCGCAAAATCAGCCCGGCCCTTTAATGAGGGAGAGTTCGTGAAAAAGTGCATGATGAAAGTTTGTGACCTCGTATGCCCAGAGAAAAAGCAAGCATTTTCAAACGTGAGCCTGAGCAGGAACACAGTAGCTGATCGCACATGTGATCTTGCCACCAATCTGTATGACCAGCTGATGGAAAAGGGAAAAGATTTCGTTGCGTTCTCCCTCGCTGTGGATGAGAGCTGTGACGCATCTGATACTGCTCAGCTGTCAGTCTTCATCCGTGGAGTGGACTCAAATCTGTGTGTTACGGAGGAGCTATTGGGATTCAAATCAATGCATGGCACAACCACAGGAAAGGAAATCTTTGAGGAGGTTTCCAAATGTGTAACTGAAATAAAGCTGCCGTGGGATAAACTCGTTGGATTAACGACAAATGGTGCGCCAGCGATGTGCGGTAAAAAGAGTGGACTGGTGGGCATGGTTCGGGAGAAGATGCGGGAAGAGAACTGTGCAGGTGAGCTAACTGTTTACCACTGCATCATACATCAGGAATCACTGTGTGCCAAAGCCCTAAAGATGGAACATGTTATGACCACAGTAACACAGGTAGTTAACTTTATAAGAGCCAAAGGTCTGAATCACCGCCAGTTTACATTTTTTCTAGAGGAGTGTGGTTCGGAATACGCAGACGTGCCGTATCACACAGAGGTGAGATGGCTAAGCAGAGGAAAAGTACTGAACAGATGTTTCGAGCTGCGTGAGGAAATATGTCAATTCCTGGAAACCAAAGGGAAGGATACAGCAGAGCTCCGGGAGCAAAAGTTTCTGTGTGAGCTGGCCTTTCTCTGTGACATCTCGAGCCATCTCGATGCGCTGAACCTGCAGCTTCAGGGGCGGGGGCGCATCATCACAGACATGTATGCTGCAGTGAGGGCCTTTAAAACTAAACTGTGCCTGTGGGAGAATCAGATGCTGCAAGGAAACCCTTGCCATTTTCCCTGCTGCCAAACCATAAAAGCGCAGATCTCTACCGCCGTGTTCCCATGCGCACAGTTTGCTGAAAAACTCAGTGTTCTCGCCGCTGAGTTTAGCCGGCGATTTGCCGACTTCGATGTCCAGAAATGTAGGTTTGAACTGCTTAGTAATCCCTTCGCAGTTGATGTGGAAAATGCACCAACCAACATCCAAATGGAGCTGATTGAACTCCAGTGCAACGACACGCTGAAGTCAAAGTATGATGCTGTGGGCGCCGCACAGTTTCCACGGTTCATCCCTGACACAATGCCTCAGCTCCGCACCCAAGCTGCTCAGATGCTCTCCATGTTCGGCAGCACTTATCTATGCGAGCAACTTTTCTCCTCGATGAAGATGACCAAAACAACTCACAGGAGACGTCTGACTGATGAACACCTTCGCTCGATACTGAGGATTTCTTCAGCTCAGAGCCTGAGCCCAGACATTGATGAACTAGCATCCAAGAAGAGATGCCAGGTATCTGGCTTGGGCACATCAGATTAGATCAGTGTGCAATAATTAACGTTTTCTTTGTGCACTTTTTCTTGCTACAAGGCATGGGCTTGAATGGTTGATTGATTTATTATCATTTTATTTGTAAAATTATTAGCCAGTGGAAAAAGTTTATTTTGGTATTTTTTTTTTTTTTTTTTTTTTTTTTTTTTTTTTTTTTTTGGGGGGTGGATCAGCTTAATATTGCGGAAAGAATGTTGCTTCCAATGTAATTGTCTGCATCATTTCCAATCCCCCATATTTTTTTGGGTAAATATATATATCCATTCACGTATGCATACATATACACATATATACATACACATACCTACATAGACATACATACTTTTTTAAAGAGTATACCTTTATTATTATTCCCCGCAAACCCTACCACCGATCCCCCAATTGGAGTAAACTGATAAACATTTCTGTTTTTACCTTCAATTTATACATCTTATACACATTTTACAGACACAGTCTACTTTATAATAGTTCTCTCTTGTTTGTTCTTAGTCCTTCCTCTATTTCTGTTGTCCATCCAGTTTGATTTCCACTTGTAACTGTGCTATTTCACAATAGCTCCGCACCTATACACATTTCACAGATCCCGTATGCCCTACATTGTTTATCTTGTTATTAGTCCCACCCTTCAGCTCCACTCAACCTTTCCCATCTATCTTCCAACATCATCCATTTCGGATTTTTATTTGCCATATATTTTTCAACTGTGCTGTGATGCTTCACAAAAGATTTGAATCTTCCTATTCTCATAGCTTCCACGGATTGTAAATTAAAAATAAACATTTTTGCTAAAATAATTATTATATTATTGATTGATTGACTATGGCTTTTCAAATCCCCCAGTATTGCTATCTGTAGCGTTAGTTCTACGCAAATGTTGCAATTCTTCAACCATTCCTGGACCTGTGACCAAAAACGAGCTACATGCGGACAATACCAAAATAAATGGTCTAATGACTCTGCCTCCTCACAGCAGAATCTACAGAGCTGGGAAGATTGTATCCCCCATATATATAACATTCTATTAGTTGCAAGAATTTTGTACAATAATTTAAATTGAAAAATTCGAAGTTTTGAATCCGGCGTTGTTTTGCGTATCAATTCATAAACCATGTGCCATGGAATGGGTACATCGAAAATCTCTTCCCAACTATTTTGCAATTTATATGGCACAGCTGTAAGTTTTTTGGTCCTTAAATGAAATTGGTATATGTTTTTATTTATCACACTTTTCTTTAACCATTTATGTTCTTTAATATAAGGCCGACATACAAGTTCCTTACTTTTATCCCCTTCCACCTGCCTCTTCCATTTTTGTGGTAATGCCGCAATTAATTGGTTGTAATTTTGGGTAGAGCAGACATTTCCATATGTCTGTGTTAGCTGCATGTGTGACATTACTCCACCAGTCCTATTTATGATATCATTCACAAAAATTATACCTTTTTTAAACATTTCTTCGATAAATACAGTTTTTTTATCAATTACTATATTTGAATTTAACCACAAGATTTGTTGTACTATTTGTTCCGTCCTTTCAGGTGGATTAAACTGAAATTGCAACCAACTTTCTAAGGCTTGTTTAAAAAATAAAGATATTTTGGAAATTATTTCCTTTTCAAGCAACCGAAAGTGAGCAGGTGTAATCTGAATAAAGGGAAAAAGGCCCTTCTTGAACATAGGATGAGACATTCGTACCAATCTACTAGAGAACCAGTTTGGATTTAAGTATAACTTTTGTATGACTGATGCCTTTAGTGAGAGGTCTAATGCTTTAATATTTAATAATTTCTGCCCTCCGAATTCATATTCGTTATATAAATAGGCCCTTTTAATTTTATCTGGCTTGCCGTTCCAAATAAAATTGAATATTTTTTGTTCATATAATTTAAAAAGCAGGTCACTAGGTGTAGGCAAAACCATAAGCAAATAGGTAAACTGTGATATGATTAAAGAGTTAATCAGGGTGATTTTCCCACAAATAGACAGGTATTTTCCTTTCCATGGTAGCAAGATCTTATCTATTTTTGCTAACTTTCTATAAAAATTTATTGGAGTGAGATCATTTCTTTCTTTTGGGATTTGTATACCGAGTATGTCCACATCACCGTCAGACCATTTAATTGGTAAACTACATGGCAATGTAAAATGTGTATTTTTTAGTGATCCAATACGTAATATGGTACATTTATCATAATTTGGTTTTAATCCAGAGAGGATAGCAAATGTATCTAGATCCTCTAAGAGGCCGTGGAGAGTTTCTAGTTGTGGTTTTAAAAGAAAACATGAATCATCAGCGTACAATGACACCTTAGTTTTTAGGCCCTGGATTTCTAATCCCTTAATATTAATGTTTGATCTAATTTTAACAGCTAACATTTCGATGGCAATAATAAATAGATATGCCGATAGTGGACAACCTTGTTTTACTCCTCTAGATAGTTTAAAACTTTCTGAGATGTAGCCATTATTTACTATTTTACACCTAGGGTTACTATACATAATTTTTACCCATTTTATAAGAGATTCCCCAAAATTGAAATATTCTAGGCATTTATATATAAACTCCAGTCGTACTTTATCAAAAGCCTTTTCAAAATCAGCTATGAAAACCAGGCCTGGTGTCCCCGATATTTCATAGTGTTCCATTGTTTCCAGTACTTGCCTTATATTATCTCCAATGTATCGTCCATGTAAAAAACCTGTCTGATTAGGATGAATAATATCTGACAAAACTTTTTTTATTCTATGCGCCAAGCATTTTGCTAGGATTTTTGCATCACAACACTGAAGTGTAAGAGGTCTCCAATTTTTTAAATGGACTGGATCTTTATATATACCACTTGGGTCCTGTTTCAGTAATAATGATATCACACCTTCTTGTTGCGTGTCTGATAATCTATCATTTATATAGGAGTGGTTAAAACAAGCTAATAATGGTCCTTTGAGTATATCAAAAAAATGTTTGTATACTTCCACTGGTATGCCATCCAGTCCTGGAGTTTTCCCATCCTTAAAGGCCCCAATTGCATCAAGTAGTTCCTCCTCTGTAATTAGGCCTTCACATGAGTCTTTCTGTACAGATGTTAATTTTACATTATTAATAGGAAAAAAATCCATACAATTAGTTTCAGTTAGTGGAGATGGAGGAGCCTGAAACGAAAATATATTCTTAAAGTACTTTACTTCCTCTTTCAAAATATCATTTGGTGAATCATGCGTGACTCCATCATTTGTAACAAGTTTTAATACGGTTTTTTTGGTAGCATTTCTATATTGACGATTGAAAAAGAATTTGGTGCATTTTTCCCCATATTCCATCCAGTTCGCTTTATTTTTGTAATATATTACACTGGATCTTTCTTGAATAAGTTCCTCCATTTCTTTTTGTTTTTCCTCTAACTTATTCTGTGCCTCTATGGTACCGTTTTTATTGTTATCTAACTGTACTGTTAGTCCTTCAATTTCCTTTGTTAATATGGACTCTTTTGATCGAAATTGCTTTTGTTTTATAGATGAGTACTGAATTGCATGGCCTCTAAAGGCACACTTAAAAGTGTCCCATACAATATGGGGATCTGCTGTACCTATGTTATGTCTAAAAAAGTCAGTTATAAATTCTTCTGTCCTAGTTCTAAACAATTTATCATCTAGTAGGCTTTGATTAAATTTCCAATATCCTCGCCCACGTGGAAATTCTGTAAGAGTAATATATATGCCAATTATGTGATGGTCCGACCGCATTCTGTCCCCTATCAAACACTTTTTAACTTTTGGTGCCAGAGAGAATGATATAAGAAAGTAGTCAAGGCGACTAGCTTGATTAAGCCTCCGCCATGTATATCTCACTAGGTCAGGGTATTTAAGTCTCCATATATCCACTAATTCCAATACATCCATGACATTCCTGATTTCCTTAAGTGCCTGAGGGTGATAGTTTGTAGTGTGATTTCCTTTCCGGTCCATAGAGGTATTTAAGACCGTATTAAAATCTCCCACTATAATAATAGAGTCTAGTGTTGCTTGTAGAGTTGATACATTCTTATATATATTGTCAAAGAAGCTTGGATCATCATTATTCGGACCGTATAGGTTAATAAGCCATATATGTTTATTGTCCAATAACATATTTAAAATAATCCATCTACCTTGAGGATCTGTTTGGACAAGTTGCACATTTGGATCAAAGTTATTATTAATTAAAACCATCACCCCTTTTGAATTTCTTTGCCCATGGGAGAAATATATTTTGCCCCCCCAGTTCTTTTTCCACAAAACTTCATCTAAAACTGTCGAATGGGTTTCCTGTAAACAGTAGATATTATAATCCTTCTCTTTTAGCCAGGTAAATACTGATCGTCTTTTCTTATTATCTGCTAAGCCATTACAATTGTAACTGGCTATACTTATTTCACCACTTACCATAATGAGACACACCTTTCAATTATTTTTATCAAAATATATGTTTGTAAACGTCCTATTAAAAAGTAACATAATGATTGAGTGTCTATATAGTTGTACCATGACATTTGCATCTCCACTAAGCAAACCTCCAATTGGTCCCCACTATTCCACCCGCCAAAAGCCCCCATCTCGAGTTGGGTTGTCATCCCAATGCCCGGCAGACCACCCCCGACCCCCCGCATCGCACAGCCCCGGACCGACTGGGATCCATCCTTCGAAAAGTGCACACAGCACCATCCACCGAACCGAAGCAGATCCATTGCCAAATGCATTTCCATCGCCCTCACCTCGATTTTTATTACATATTGCTGTGAATCATCCTCTATAGTCCCTAACATCTTTTACTTCTTCCTTCGCAACAGTTGTGGGATACACACATACACCCACACACATTCAGCCCTTACCCCCACACAACCATAAGCTCACCCTCTCAACAATTGCACCATCCCAGAGCCCAACTCAAGATGGGTCATGATTTACAAATGTACTTGCAGTTGCAGCTGCATGAGAAGGCCTGCAAGACCGCGCAAAAAATGAGCATAAATGTAGAGATTTATTTACCATTGTCACATCCTAGATGATGGAGGTCAAATGTACACCTTCTTCCTGAAACACCCACAATACGGTCATCCATTTTGACCATGTTCCCAAGCATCTCCATGCAGTCCGATTGGTTTCGTGCCACCAGGGGCACAATAATATACCCCCTCTCTGAATGTCCGAGTGTGACCCCCTCCCCATGGGTTACTGCAGCTAGTGTTGCCAGCACTGCCACTGCCTGGGTGGGGGCACCCCACCGGAATCCCCACCGGCTAGGTACAAGGTCGTCAAGGTTCTCATTAGCAGCTTTGAGAATTTCCTTGTTTATTATGCTCTCCCTTTAGGGGGCTTTGGCTTTGCAGGACCAACCCTGCCAAGCAGGCTCAGAATCTTGAGGGGGCAGTGCTGCTCATGGTCCCTGTCCTCATTTTGGCTGCATACAGACCGTTTACAGCATGCACATAAAACAGTTAGGGACTTCTCCTTAGTATCTGGGCCATTCATGTGGGTGTCTAGGGTATAGGGCCATGGACCGTACCATTAAAATAGGATAATAAATAATTAGATATAATTTATTTTAAAAATGTAGTTCCCCATGATAGGACAATAAATAAATAAGACGTATAATTCATTATAAAAGTATATCCATCATTTGAACAACATTGAAAGCCCTCTCATACCCGGCCCACAGCAATACACTGGCTCTGGGATATGCAACTATTTCATTACTCACTCACTCGACTTTCCAAACATAACAAATAAAAATAAACACACACCACACCATCCACACATACTGTGCCTTCTGTTTACTTAGTTTTTATCTTCACTATGTAGAAATAGTGCTTGTGTTCAATTAGTTATATGTGAAGATTTATAGAAAAGCTATATTTTGTATTGTATTGTTACAATCAGTAACCGGGCTTGAATTGTGTTTATTTTCCTCATCTATGAGAACTTTGTAATTTTTAAAATAACCATGGAGTAATCTTTGTGTCTCTGAACAACTGGTTATCAATATATAGTTTATCCACGACGAGAGCTACTCGTTTCGCTTTTAATCTATTTTCTTTGAAAATTGGATACAGAACTTTGCGCCGTTCTGCAATTTCTTTCGGAAACTGATCATTCATGCCAATTTTGGTCCCAGCAAGTCTTTTACCCAGGCTTTTAACCATTATTTTATCTTTAAATGAAGCAAATTTGGCAACGATTGGGCGTTCGTACCTCTGCCCTCTCTGTCCGAGGCGGTGTACACGTTCAAGTTGGATCTTATCGATAACTTCGCGTGGAATCTGAAGCGCTGCAAAAAGGAACTCTCTAACTACAGATTCAGGAACCTCTCCTTCTTTCTCTTGGATACCTGTAAGTACCAAATTCTCTCTCATGGATCTAGTTTGTATGTCCAGTAAGCATTCTTTCAGAACGTTGTTCTCCTTTTTAAATTCATTCATTTCGGTTTCAATCTTATTGACCGTCACTTTTAGCGCGTGTGTTTCCTTCTCCAATGTCGCAGCTTTTTCATCACTCATCTCTAGGCTTGCCTTCAAGTCTTTTATATCTTTACTAACTAATTCAAGTATACCCAGTTTGTCATTTATTGATTTTAACAGATCGGTTTCGACCTTTACCATTGCTGGTGTTGAGAATATTAGATCATCCGTGTCGGTTGAGGAGTCACGTTTTCGTTTTTGATTCGGTTCCCCTGTCTTATTCTCCGTCATGTTTGGGTGTTGCTTGTTTTCGTAATATTTGTCGATAAATGTCTCTAGTCTTAGGATTTGTTTTGTGTTATTATCCAGATTGAAGGTTATCACCCACCAGATTATTTAGTGCTAATATTTTAGTCTAATTTAGCAGATATTTCGAATATTATGTTTTATCTTGAGGTGCTCTACATAACTTCGTTCAGTCCGCCATTACCTTTACGTCCGCCGTCTACGTCCTCTATTTTGGTATTTAAATCAGAAGGCTGCAAATAGAAAAGAGGCATACGATTTTTATTTAAATTTGATTTATTTAATAAATGAATGCCATTGATGTGTTTTTTCATTTGAAATTCGATTTTGCATGTCTCCACTATTAAATTATATATTGTATGGTAATAAGCGATGCTTGTTCCATATTCAATGTTAAAGCAAAACTTGTTTGGGTCCATATTAAAAGGTTAATTTGTTCAATGTTGGCCCGCGACTTTGTTCAGGTTTTACATTTTGGCCCACTGGGTATTTGAGTTTGACACCCCTGCTCTAACACCTGATTACATTGCACTCCACGAGGAGCCTGCCTGTTACGCGAATGCAGTAAGCTAAGGTAAGTTGCTAGCTAGCATTAAACTTATCTTATAAAAAACAATCAATCAATGACTGTCATTGCTCCAATGTGTACTTAACCATAAACATCAATGCCTTTCTTAAAATCAATACACAAGTATATTTTTTTAAACCTGCATATTTAGCTAAAAGGTTAGGTTAGCAGGCAATATTAACCAGGTGAAGTTGTGTCATTTCTCTTGCGTTCATTGCACGCAGAGGGTCAGGGTATATGCAACATTTTGGGCCGCCTGGCTCTTTGCGAACTAATTTGCCAGAATTTTACGTAATTATGACATAACATTGAAGGTTGTGCAATGTAATAGGAATATTTAGACTCATGGATGCCACCCGTTAGATAAAATACGGAACGGAATAAACGTTTTGTTTTTGAGGTGATAGTTTCCGGATTAGTCAAAGGTATATGGTTTACAGAGAAATAGTCGAAGCGTTATAATTCCTGTAATAACTTGCGGCTGAACTTGAAAGGGGTTCCTTCGTTATTTTACCATTCATGTCTTCCATAGAGAATGTCTTGATCTACTTCAAATAAGGTCTGTGTTTCGCAGAGAGCAGACTGCCAGGGGACCATGCAGACAAGCTCTGCTTTCTGCACTACAACCTAAAACTTAACTGGGAATATTGAAGACCCATGAAAGCTGGTGGTTCGTTTTAACATATGTTCTCATGTTATTTGAGACTAAATTGATTTTATTTATGTATTATATTAAGTTAAAATAAAAGTGTTCATTGTTCATTCAGTATTGTTGCAATTTGTCATTATTACAAAAATGTGTGTGTGTGTATGATATATATATATACATTTTTTATATTTTTTATCTGCCGATTAATCGGTATCGGCTTTTTTTGTCCTCCAATAATCGGTATCGGCGTTGTTGTATTGTTGTAATTGTCATTATTACAAATACATTTTAAAAATCGTCCGATTAATCGGTATCGGCTTTTTTGGTCCTCCAATAATCGGTATCGGTATCGGCGTTGAAAAATCATAATCGGTCGACCTCTAGTCTTAATGACCGTTCCACAGGTGCATGTTCATTAATTGTTTATGGTTCATTGAAAAAGCATGGGAAACAGTGTTTAAACCCTTTACAATGAAGATCTGTGAAGATATTTGGATTTTTACAAATGATCTTTGAAAGACATGGTCCTAAAAAAGGTCTGTTTCTTTTTTTGCTGAGTTTATATGTTGAAGAGGGTGGGGCTTAAGCTGCATCCCTGTCTCACCCCATGGCCCTGTGTGAAGAAATGTGTGTGTTTTTTGCCTTTTTCAACCGCACACTTGTTGTTTGTGTACATGGATTTTATAATGTTGTATGTTTTTCCCCCAACACCACTTTCCATCAATTTGTATAGCAGACCCTCATGCCAAATTGAGTCAAAGGCTTTTTTGAAATCAACAAAGCATGAGAAGACTTTGCCTTTGTTTTGGTTTGTTTGTTTGTTTGTCAATTAGGGTGTGCAGGGTGAATACGTGGTCTGTTGTACGATAATTTGGTAAAGAGCCAATTTGACGTTTGCTTAGTACATTGTTTTCACTGAGGAAATGTACAAGTCTGCTGTTAATGATAATGCGGAGGATTTTCCAAAGGTTGCTGTTGACACATATCCCACCGTAGTTATTGGTGTCAAATATGTCTCCACTTTTGTGGATTGGGGTGATCAGTCCTTGGTTCCAAATATTGGGGAAGATGCCAGAGCTAAGGATGATGTTAAAGTGTTTTGGTATAGCCAATTGGAATTTGTTGTCTGTATATTTTGTCATTTCATTGAGGATACCATCAACACCACAGGTCTTTTTGGGTTGGAGGGTTTTTATTTTGTCCTGTAGTTTATTCAAGGTAATTGGAGAATCCAGTGTGTTCTGGTAGTCTTTAATAGTTGATTCTAAGGTTTGTATTTGATTATGTTTATGTTTTTGCTGTTTGTTCTTTGTTCTTTGTTATAGAGCCAAAAACATCTGAGAAGTTTACCCATACATCTCCATTTTGGATAGATAATTCTTCGTGTTTGTTTTCCAATTTTCCCAGAAGTGGTTAGAGTCTATGGATTCTTCAATTACATTGAGCTGATTTCTGACGTGCTGTTCCTTCTTATCCCGTAGTGTATTTCTGTATTGTTTTAGTGATTCACCATAGTGAAGACGTATACTCAGGTTTTTTGGGTCTCTATATTTTTGGTTGGACAGGTTTCTCAGTTTCTTTCTTAGGTTTTTGCGTTCTTCATCAAACCATTTGTCATTGTTGTTAATTTTCTTCAGTTTTCTGTTTTGAATTTTTTTGATATTATAGGGATGCTGAGAGGTCAAATATACTGTTAATATTTTCTACTGCCAAGTTTACACCGTCGCTATTACAGTGGAACGTTTTTTCCAGGAAGTTGTCTAAAAGGGATTTGATTTGTTGTTGCCTAATTATTTTTTGGTAGGTTTCCACACTACATTCCTTCCATCTATAGCATTTCTTAATATTACTCAGTTCCTTTGGCTTTGATGCCTCATGATTGAGTATTGCTCTGTTCAAGTAGACTGTGATTTTGCTGTGATCTGATAAGGGTGTCAGTGGGCTGACTGTGAATGCTCTGAGAGACTCTGGGTTGAGGTCAGTGATAAAGTAGTCTGCAGTACTACTGCCAAGAGATGAGCTATAGGTGTACCACCATAGGAGTCCCCTCGAAGCCTAACATTGACTATGTACATACCCAGCGTGCGACAGAGCTGCAGGAGTTGTGACCCATTTTCGTTGGTTATGTTGTCATAGTTGTGCCTATGGGGGAGGGAATACTGTCACCTCCAGGTAGGTGTTTGTCCCCTTGTGTGCTGAGGGTGTCAGGTTCTTGTCCGGTTCTGGCATTTAAGTCGCCACAGACTAGTACATGTCCCTGGGCCTGGAAATGATTGATTTCCCCCTCCAGGATGTAGAAGCTGTCTTCATTAAAGTCTAGGGATTCTAGTGGGGGGGTATAGGTAACACACAGGAGGACATTATTCTCTGTTAAGATCATTTCCTTTTGAATTTCTAGCCAAATGTTCCTGTTTTGATTAATTTAATTGAGTTAGGTCTGCTCTATACCAAATTAGCATACTCCCTGAGTCCCTTCCCTGTTTCACACCTGTTAGTATGGTGGATGGGACTACCAGCTCTCTGTAACCTAGAAGGCAACCAGTGGGTCCGTCTCCTCTATACCATGTTTCTTGTATGATGACAACGTCTGTATTTCCGATTACTTTGATTTCTTTGAAGTCCAGGTTCCCGCTCTTTAGGCCAAAGGCAGATGACCTCAGGCCTTGGATATTCCAGGATGAGATAGTGAAGGCATTGTGTTCCATAAACTGTCCAATGTTGTTGGTCGTGTGGTTTTGCCTCAGGCCAGTAAGTGTGAGCAGAGCCTGCTGAACATCTGGTACATGCCATTGGCTTGGGCTAGTGTAAGAGTGGGGGTTGGGCCTGTTTCCCCGCTCACGGCTTGGGCGTATGTGTGACTTCCATGTTGAGGCCCTCTTTGCGGGGGTGGGGTGCATGGGGTGGGCAGGAGGGGCATAGGTCTGATCTGAGGGGGCCTAAATGGGGTGTGGGCATGGTTGACTTGGGGGAGTGTTGATTGGTTGGGGTGGGGGTGGGGGTGGGGGTGGATGTGGCTGGTGGTGTTGTGGTCTGGATGTAGGTCCTCTCAGCGTGGGTCCTCTATGTGTATGTCCAGG
Source organism: Salvelinus namaycush (assembly GCF_016432855.1). Taxonomy (NCBI): domain Eukaryota; kingdom Metazoa; phylum Chordata; class Actinopteri; order Salmoniformes; family Salmonidae; genus Salvelinus; species Salvelinus namaycush. Next base: position 37,404,111 of record NC_052320.1, on the reverse strand, counting down.
GGGGGTCCCGTAGGTCTGGGAGAGTGTCTCGTTTGTTTGGGCGGGGTGTCTATTGATCTGTTGCTCCTGTGTGAAGTGTTGGGACTGCGTTTGAGAGCGATGTCCTTTAGGGTCCGGGCGAAGGTGGGCACTGCTGCCTTGTATAGGTGGACCTGGTCACAAAGGCTGTTCAAGTCCAGGGTGGAGTGGTGGGCCAGGTAAACATTTGGTTTTGAGGCACATTCACGGGAAATACTTCCGTTTACCCGCTGTATGGTATCAGGGTGGAAGTCTTTTCGTGGTAGGGGGGGTTGTCAGGAGGGCTGATGGGGGGGGGGGGGGGGGGGGGGTGCTCAGAGGGGGTGAGATCCCTAATTCTTTGATTAGGTGAAAGTCCAGCTGAAACTGTTGGCGGTTGCCCTGTACCAATACTGTTCCAGTCTTATAGAGATTTATATTAGCTGACTCAGAGTCCTCGTTGTCTAGTATCCTGAGTCTCCACCCCTCGTTAACACCCCCTCTCTTAACAGAGGGGTAGTGTGCTAATATAGTACTGTGCCATGCCAGGGGATGGTCTGGTTAATGTAGCACTGTGCCATGCCAGGGGATGGTTTGTGTGGAAGATGAGGTTGCTGATGTTCCCATTTTTATAATAGTCAGCAAAAAGTGTATCTTTATTTTCCATAAGGAGCTTCATTTTGTGCTATTTTCGTGTCTTATCATTCTTTACATACACAGGGTACTGTATTTTAATTACCTCCTGAACAGCAGGAGGCAGCTTCTAAGGCCTCTCCATTTGGTTGGAGCAGACTGTGTGACTCTCCTGCCATTGTTGGGCTAAAGGGCTTTGACACCTCTCACTTGGCACGTCAGTGCTAATTGAGGTTGTATCAAGCTCGGCAGCCTTAATTTAGCATTCAGTCCTTATAAAGTAATGTAACGTATTTATCTTCTTGGCTTTTGGAAATAAAATATAGCTTCAGACTAAACATTACTCACTCAGTTCCAGGTTGGATGGTGTTTTCAGGTTTCTGTTGTTTTTTGTTGTTGTTGTGAGCCTTCCAGGTGATTCTGTAATTCCATACAAAATCAGGTTGTAAGTTTTGAGTTTTGATTTGGAGTGAAGGTTATGTTGTAGAGGGTAGCATCCTGTGGTGTGGCAGGGTAGCCGAGTGGTTAGAGCGTTGGACTAGTAACCGAAAGGTTGCAAGTTCAAATCCCCGAGCTGACAAGGTACAAATCTGTCGTTCTGCCCCTGAACAGGCAGTTAACCCACTGTTCCTATGTTTTCATTGAAAATAAGAATTTGTTCTTAACTGACTTGCCTAGTAAAATAAAAATATGTCCCTGACAAAAAAAATCGAAGTTTATCTAAATCTATCTTTTTTTAAGAACATGAAAAATGCAGGAGCTCATCTGCTCACGATCTCTCTCTCTCTCTCTCTCTCTCTCTCTCTCTCTCTCTCTCTCTCTCTCTCTCTCTCTCTCTCTCTCTCTCTCTCTCAATATAAGGGGCTTTATTGGCATAGGAAACATATGTTTACATTGCCAAAGCAAGTGAAGTAGATCATAAACAAAAGTGAAATAAAAAATGAACAGTAAACATTACATTCACAAAAGTTCCAAAATAACTCTCCCTCTTCCACCCCCCCCCTCTTCCTCAGTCTATAACAGTGCAGGCGTAGACACTAGCAGCACTGTGCACATTTACACACATGCTCAGCACATGGCTGGCCTCAGCTTTGGCTCAGTGTAGGTCTATTGTTGCTCTACTCTACACACACACACTGGATCAGTTTGGACCGCAGTCAGTGGCTTCAGCAACTCTAGTGCCAGTTGAACTCCAGTTGGCCCATTCTAGGGAAGGTTGAACTCCAGCTGGCCCATTCTAGGGAAGGTTGAACTCCAGTTGGCCCATTCTAGGGAAGGTTGAACTCCAGCTGGCCCATTCTAGGGAAGGTTGAACTCCAGTTGGCCCATTCTAGGGAAGGTTGAACTCCAGCTGGCCCATTCTAGGGAAGGTTGAACTCCAGTTGGCCCATTCTAGGGAAGGTTGAACTCCAGTTGGCCCATTCTAGGGAAGGTGGGTGGTAAACTAGCTAATTGGATTGTAGATTAGCTCAACGACTTACTTCTCCTGTTGTGTATGGTGAACTTTTGTGTAGGATGACAACAGTTATATCTGACTACAAAACTACTCAGTTCCGCGGGAGAGTTTCTACCACCAAACTGTTTCATCATTACGTAGGACTTAGAAACTTTGAGTCTTCTCTCTGTGTGTGTGTGTGTGTATATATATACACATATATATATATATATATATATATATATGTGTGTGTATATATATACACACACAATCTATATATATAACTTGACTGTTGAGTTAAGGTTAGGGCTGTTGGAGTTGCAGTAGGTAATGTACTGTAGGTTCTTGGAAGGGATGACTCATGCAAAGGCCTATTTCCTTATTTTTTGAATATGTAAATGGAGGTTTGGTGGCAACAGCCACGGTAGACACACCCTGGGCTGCTGCCTGCTAGCAGAGGAGTTATCTTAACCAGGTCCTAGATCAGATATTATGGCATGGCAATGATAGTCAGAGAAGTTCACAAAGGGCATTTCCATGTAAAAGGACCCATGAGCACCAACATGTGACGTTCATAGGAGCATGTCAAATCTAGTGCCATTTGAAAGCTGAATCTATATTGTTTTGAAAATAAGGCATAGATAAATGTTTCAACCATTTTATATCTGAAATATTGGGAATAAGCAAATGCTTTGATTTCTGGTCAAACAGATGGAAAAGGAATCTTAGAAAATATCTACCAGAAAGGTATTAGAAATACATGAAAACACAACAATGTTGAAGTAAAGACCCCTGCCAACTAATATCAACACTTCTATTTAGTTTAGGATAAATTACACTACATGGTCAAAAGTATATGGACACCCCTTCAAATTTGTGGATTCGTCTATTTCAGCAATACTCGTTGATGACAGGTGTATAAAATTGAGCACGCAGCCATGCAATCTCCTTAGACAAACATTGGCAGTAGAATGGCCTTACTGAAGAGCTCAGAGACTTTCAACGTGGCACCGTCATAAGATGCCACCTTTCCAACAAGTCAGTTCGTCAAATGTCTGCCCTGCTAGATCTGCCCCAGTGCTGTTATTGTGAAGTGGAAACGTCTAGGAGCAACAACGGCTCAGCTGTGAAGTGGTAGGCCACACAAGCTCACAGATGGGACCGCCGAGTGCTGAGTGCTGTAAAAATTGTCTGTCGGTTGCAACACTCCAAACTTCCTCTGGAAGCAACATCAGCACAAGAACTGTTCTTCAGGAGCTTCATGAAATGGGTTTCCGTGGCCGAGCAGTCGCACACAAGCCTAAGATCACCATGCGCAATGCCAAGTGTCGACGTAAAGTGATGTAAAGCTCGCCGCCATTGGACTCTGGAGTAATGAATCACGCTTCACCATCTGGCAGTTCGATGGACAAATCTGTGTTTGGTGGATGAAAGGAGAACGCTACTTTCTCCAATGCATAGTGCCAACTGTAAAGTTTGGTGGAGGAGTAATAATATTATTACGTATTGGAAAAACCATCCTGTGGCTTTTTCTAAATATCCCGGTGCCTTCGTAAAGTATTCAGACCTCTTTACTTTTTCCACATTTTGTTACATTACCTTATTCTAAAATGGATTAAATAAAAAAATCCTCAGCAGTCTACACACAATACCACATAATGACAAATCAAAAACAGGCATGTCAGAACAAAAACCAAGCCATGAGGTCGAAGGAATTGTCCGTAGAGCTCAGAGACAGGATTGTGTCGAGGCACAGATCTGGGGAAGGGTACCAAAACATTTCCTGCAGCATTGAAGTCCCCAAGAGCACAGTGACCTCCATCATTCTTAAATGGAAGAAGCTTTGACCCTCCAAGACTCTTCCTAGAGCTAGTTGACTGGACAAACTGAGCAATCGGGGGAGAAGAAGGGCCTTGGTCAGGGAGGTGACCAAGAACCCGATGGTCACTCTGACAGAGCTCTAGAGTTTCTCTGTGGAGATAGGAGAACCTTCCAGAAGGACAACCCTCTCTGCAGCACTCCACCAATCAGGCATTTATGGTAGAGTGGCCAGATGGAATCAACTCTTCAGTAAAAGGCACATGACAGCCCGCTTGGAGTTTGCCAAAAGGCTCCTGAAGACTCTCAGACCATGATAAACAAGATTCTCTGGTCTGATGAAACCAAGATTGAACTCGTTGACCTGAATGCCAAGTGTCACGTCTGGAGGAAACCTGGAACCATCCCTATGGTGAAGCATGGTGGTGGCAGCATCATGCTGTGGAGATGTTTTTCAAAGACAGGGACTGGGAGACTAGTCGGGATCGAGGCAAAGATAAATGGAGCAAAGTACAGAGAGATCCTTGATGAAAACCTGCTCCAGAGCACTCAGGACCTCAGACTGGGGCGAAGGTTCACCTTCCAACAGGACAACGACCCTAAGCACACAGCCAAGACAATGCAGTAGTGGCTTCGGGACAAGTCTCTGAATGTCCTTGAGTGGCCTAGACAGAGCCTGGACTTGAACCCGATCGAACCCGACCGAACTCTGAAGAGACCAGAAAATGGCTGTGTAGCAACGCTCTCCATCCAACCTGACAGAGCTTTAGAAGATCTGCAGAGAAGAATGGGAGAAACCCCCAAATACATGTGTGCCAAGCTTGTAGCGTCATACCCAGGAAGACTCGAGGCTGTAATCGCTGCCAACAGATGCTTCAACATGTGGAAAAAGTCAAGGGGTCTGAATACTTTCCGAAGGCACTGTATATGTGGTATACCGCCCAAGCCAAACGTCTATGATTGGTTCAGATTTGGTCCCGTTCGGACCAACCAAATTTGGTCTTGTTTGTGGGGCGGGGCTCATTAAATTAGCCAGTGTGTCAGATAATACCCAACTATGCAAAGGAGCTATTAGGATACATCACCATGAAGAGAATGATATTCATATCCATAATTATACATTTCTGTGTAGTACAGATCAGGGACCCATGATAATATTCCGTTACTGGGTGTAAATCCACTTACTGTAGTTCAATAACCAATAAAGTGAATGTGTTTTTGTAAAATGTTCGGTGTAAATTGTTAAAAGGAGTCATTTGTGCATAGAGTTGTATGGTTTGTTGCACTTTTGGAATCAATGGTTTGAAAGTGAAAAATCGGAGTCTCATGCACAATTCCATTTCCGTGGAATTGCCCCTGAGGCACATACAGATCTGGGACCAGTCCATTTATTTCACCCTCCTCTTTCTGTGTGTTAAGTTGTCCCTGTCTGTGGATGTATTGTTGGTAAGAGTTGGAGCCGTGGCTCTGTCTGGTGATGGTGTTTGTTCCAAACACAGAGTTAGTCACAGCCAAATCTTTGCTCTCTGCAGTCTTCATTTGTTCACACTGAGTGGGTTACTTGAGGAGAGCATCCAATGAAGACACTCACTGTGTCTCCAAATGTTGCTACTCCCTTTCTGATTGGCTGGAATTAGGGACGTAGTACAGTGGAGACGGTGGTCCGTTTTTGTACAAGCTCCTTTTTTTGTTGTTGATGAACTTGGGGAGAGTGTAGATTTCAAGATGGCCTTCCCCCACTCCCCCCTCTCTGGTAGCCCCTCCTTTGTGAAGCTGAGCTGTGGATCCATTTGTAATTTTTTATTTATTAGCCTCTGTGGTGTGATTTGTTGAAGGGGAGGCCAGGGGCCAACATGTAGCTTGGCTCCTATTCTACTAGTGTGTAAGTGCCGGTTTTGTTGGAGGGGAATAGGGCTCAGCTAAAGCAGAGACACACACACACACACACACACACACACACACACACACACACACACACACACACACACACACACACATACTGTAGCTTTATGTGGGCCTTACTCGACTGTTTGTGTGTGCTGGCTAACGCCGAAACAGTCTCCCTTATTCTGTGCCAGAACACACAGAGAAAAAGAAAGTCAGACAGAAGGAGAAAAAGACAGAGTTCCATTATTAAAGACAGGAACGAGAGAGAGAGAGAGAGAAATGGAGGGAGGGATGGACAGTGGAACAGGGAAAAAGACTTAGAGAACTATGTAGAAGACACATGAGAGAAAGAAACAAAGAAAGAGTAAGCAGAGAGACAGAATGGGTGAGCTTCTTACTGTATGTGCGAGAGTATATCATTGGCCCTTTTTAGTATGTCGTTTGCTCGCTACACAAATGTGCTCTGCCCCGAAGCGTTGTCGTGATTGTCCGTTATGGTATGAATGTGTTTTGAGTCGAGGTGTGTCTGCTGGCTGCCTGCCCTTATGCAACATCAGGCAGACTTCCAGGTGCAAACAGACAGACAGGCCGATGGACAGACGAACACATAGACTTCGCCTGCATTGACTGAGACTGATCTCCCCATTCTACCTGTGGCAGTCTTTTGCAGGGACAGACAGGCAGGAAGACAGGCAGGTGGACCATGCTTTCCTGCTGCACCTGTAGCCTCCCTACCTCTATACTGTCTGACTCGCCAGTTGACTCTCCAGATTTTCCCCTCAGTCCCAGTCTGAGATCCAAGTCATCTCTTTCTCCTCCTTCCCTCCTCTTCCACATTCTCTCCATTATTTAGCTGAGCCTTGGGCTGTGTTGTTGAGGGCAGACATGGATGACAGGCGGACCCACCGGGCGCCGAGCGCAGAATGGGACTAAAGACTGTAATTATTAAGGGGAACAATCCTTTATCTGTCTTCAAATCACTTTGGACTTTAATGGTGTTTGTTTAACAAGACCAAGGTGAGACGATGTGAATAATTTAGTGATTTGTGTGGTTATATGCCGCTGCGGCGGCTTCATGCGCGTAAAGGTACGCACGCGCACACCCCCAGTCTCTTTTATAGTTGAAGCACAGGCTCTTTTTGTGCAAAGTGTAATTGAGGAGCAGAGTGGGCTAAACAGAGTGTAGATGAGAAGAGTGGTCTGGAAAAGCCTCAGAGAGAGCGTGCCTCCGTGCCTGTAAGCTGAACACACACTCGATGCATCTTAAGCTCGTTCTCACTGTTCTTCAAGGCCTAACATGTATACACAAGCGACACATGCAGCTAACGACTGGAGCATTTTATTAGTGCTGTTCTTTATGGCTTTGCTAAAGCTCAGAGTTGATGCGAGTCGAGCACAATGGTGCATTAATGATCCCACTGAAGGCCTCTCTGTCCCCTTTTTTACCCCCAATGCTTAAACACTCACTGGAAGTCCGTTTTTTTGTGTGTGTGTGGCAGAAAATGTTTGTCAAAAAAGTCGATTCCCCTTTTGTCACGGACACGCTATAAATCCACTCTGGTTAACCAGTCCCTCTTTCTCTCACTCTATTTCTCTCTATTTCCCGCCTCTCAATTAATAGGAAACCCATCGACTGAAGGTGGGTCTTTGTTGGTTTTGAGGATCCATACGTCACCAAAACTAGAGACCCCCTGACAGCCCCCATCTGGTCCTCATCACGAGGTGCCGCCAACGGTCAGGCTGGATGCTGTATGGCACACAGGCACGCACGTGCTCACACACACGTACACACACACAGGCACACACACTCTCACTGACGTACAAACCTATACATGCAGGCACATGTTCTCTCTGTCTCTCTCACATGCATACACTCGTGCATTACACACTCTAAAGCACAACAGAAATCGAATCAAATGTTATTTGTCACATGCTTCGTAAACAACAAGGTGTAGACTGAGTGAAATGTACACACACACACACACACACACACACACGTACGCACACTCACATGCGCGTACACAGAGGAACATGAGACATCCCAGTGGTTTAGCCGTCTCGCTCGCTCACGCTGACGGCAGGGTGTCATGGAAACGCCTACCTCTCACCATGGTTACACACTCCTTACCCCAAGAGGATGGTACTCTCTTCTTCCGAGGCGCTTCTTCCTCTCTGTATTTCAGACCAGGACAAAAATGAAAAGGCAACATTGTTAGGATGGCGGTCGAGTCTAAGCCAGTGGTCTGTCTGTGCGTGTTGGCTTGGTTTCACAGGCACTCAGCCGCTCACCCCTCGGTCTCTCTCTAATACTTCTGTACTTGCTGTCAAAATCGTGTCACACCCTTTTTTCGGGATTCAGAAGTTGTGTGTGTGTACGTACATTAGTCTGTGTGTGTGAAAGCGCGTTCACGCGAAGCGTCCTACGTTTACCGAAAGCCCCAGGCTGCCTGCCTCATGTCTCCTGCTCCTCATTACCATGTGAATGATGTTTCCTGGGTGGTCATTAACAACTTGATTAATAACGTATAAACATCATTTTGACAACATAACGGAATATAAAATGTCTGGCAAAAGTGCTTATTATTATTATTATTGTGTGTGTGTTTTATAGACACCAGCGTAGAAGACCAGTAGACCAGTCCAGAATAGGACCATTATCTCCAAGAGAGAACTCGTCTCGTCCACTCCAGGCTCCGTCACAAGGTGGGTCACTTGTCATCACACGGCTGTTGGCATGGTTACCTGTTTAGGTGGACTAGGCCTATAATTTGTTGTAGACAGAGAGTGAAAATGGAGTGGGATCTCTATTTTTGACTTTTTACTCATCTGTTCTGCAGCAAAAACATTCTTTCTGACCCCCTTGGCCAGACCGTAGAGGTTGAGCGACGAGAGAGGACGTGGTCATTTAGATCGATGGGCCATTACCTCCAGGAGCCATTTTGGATTTGTCATATTGCGTTTCAAAGCGTTCTCCCCTGAGAGATGGTACAGGTTCCCAGCGAAAGAAAGAAGAATTGGGTGAGAGATACAGAGGGTAGCGAGAGAGCCCGAAAGAGGGAAGATGAGAGTGGGAGGGCAGATTTCGTGGTAGAGAGAGGGAGGTTGAGAGAAAGGTGGAATGAGAGAGAGGCTGCTGGGGAGGCAGCAGGAGAAAATCTAATTAGTCTCCCTGCTCTGCCTGCCATAGAGACAGAAATAAAGCATTAATCTTTACCCTAGTCTGCAGGTGACAGAAACACACCAGCACTCAAGTGAAGAGAGGGATAGTGGTGGTGTAGGAAGAGAGGTGGGGGAGAGTATGCCTTTAGAGGTGGTATATAGAGAGCAGGGGGAGGAGAGGAGTAGATCAGGGGAAGAGCGGGAGGAGAGAATGATGGTTATGGAGAGGAGGGGGTAGAGTAGAGAAGTGGGATATCTGCAGGTGACTCTGGGATTCTGCCGCATCGTGTCACACGGACTTAGATCACCAGAAAGACTCCTCTACCCATAATGCCTCAGTCAGTCCTGCATACCAATCATTCTCTAGTATCAACCCAATGCGATATGGATTTTGCTTAACTTTGGCCCGGTATGGGCTAATTATAGTGGAGGTCACCAACCTGACTACAGCCAGTCGTTGTCAGAGCAGTGAGCTAAACATCAGCACGGCTGTAGACGGCAGGTCTGACTGTCTCATGTTCCTACTGGGTGTTTACATGATCTGACCGGGACGCGTTGCACTTCTGTTTTGTCAACAGAGATTATGAAACTGGGGCTGGCTGGCTGGCTGGTTGGGCAACAGCCGCCGCTGTCTGTATCGCCTAGCCTCACAACTCCCTCCCCTCGCTCACCACACAACCACCTCCCCATCCCCCGCCTGCCCGCCCGCCTCCCTGCTTGCCCACTCTCTCGCACCCGAAAAAGAACGAGGAGAGAGACTTTTATCTGACACAGGAAGCCTGAGTCTGTCTGCCTCTCCCAGCGTTATATTGTACATTTTAGTCATTTAGCAGACGGGTGGAACAACCACATGTCACAGTCATAGTAAGTACATTTCTCCTCAATAAAGTAGGATATCATTGGGGTGCCAGGACAGAGAAGAGCTTGGACTGGGCTGATCGGGAGCTGCCCTACCGTAGGGGTGAAAGGGCCAAGAGACCAGAGGTGGCAGAACAGAGTGCTCGGGTTGGGGTGTAAGGTTTGAGCATAGCCCGAAGGTAGGGAGGGGCAATTCATCTTGCTGCTCCATAGGCAAGTACCATGGTCTTGTAGTGGAATGCTTGCTTCAACTGGAAGCCAGTGGAGTGTGCGAAGGAGCGGGGTGACATGGAAGAACTTGGGAGGTTGAACACCAGGCGGGCTGCAGCGTTCTGGATAAGTTGCAGGGGTTTGATGGGACAAGCTGGGAGCCCAGCCAACAGAGAGTTGCAGTAGTCCAGACGGGAGAATACAAGTACCTGGATTAGAACCTGCATCGCTTCCTGTGTGAGGTAGGGTCGTACTCTATGGATGTTGTAAAGCATGAACCTGCAGGAGCGAGTCACTGCTTTGATGTTTGTAGGGAACGACAGGGTGTTTGTTGTCCAGGGTCACGCTAAGGTTCTTTGCACTCTGGGAGGGGGACACCGTGGAGTTGTCAACCGTGATGGAGAGGTCTTTTAGTGGGCAGGCCTTTCCGGAGAGGAAGAGCAGCTCTATCTTGTCAAATTTAAGCTTGAGGTGGTGGGCCGACATCCAAGCTGAGATATCTGCCAGGCACGCAGAGGGGCCGGAGCCGGTGATCAGGGATGAGTTGATGAGGGAAGTGAGGAATGGGAGAAGGTCTCCAGAGATGGACTGGGGAAGGGAGGAGGGGATGGGGTCGGATGTCGTCAACCTTCTTTTCAAAGTGGTTGACAAAGTCGTCCACAGGGAGGGAGAAAGGTGGAGGGAGAAGGTGGAAAATAGTTTCCTAGGGTTAGAGGCAGAAGCTTGAAATTTAGAGTGAAGGAATCTGGCTTTAGCAGCGGATACAGATGAAGGTAGAGAGGAAGGAGTGAAAGGATGACAGGTCCTCTGGAAGTTTAGTTTAGCAGAAGGGAGAGATGATCGAAGAGGAGAGCGTAGTGGGAGACGGAGAGCAACGATTGCAAAAGCGCATTACCATCTTGGTAGGGGTTAAGTAGCTAGGGTTGGAGGAAAGGGAGACAGGAAAGGAAACAAATGAGTAATCAGAAACCTGGATGGCGGTTGCAGTGAGATTAGTAGGTGTACAAGCCTCTAGTTAAGATGAGGTCAAGCGTATTGCCTGCCTTGTGATTGGAAGGGGACTGGGAAAGGGTGAGGTCAAATGTGGCAAGGAGGGGAAGGAGAGAGTCGGAAAGAAATGAATCGAAGGCAGACGTCAGGAGGTTGAAGTCGCCAAGTACGAAGAGTGGTGAGCGATCTTCAGGAAAGGATCTTATCAAGGTGTCAATTTCTCTCAGGGCACCTGGTGGGTGATAGATGACAATGTGGGTGGCTTGAGTGGACCAGTGACAGCATGGAATTCAAATGAGGAGATGGACAGGTGAGAGAGGGGGAAAAGAGAATCTCAGTTGAGGAGGAATTACAACCAGATGCTCTCGGACTACGAGAGAAAGAGTAATCGGATGAAGAAAGAGCAGCTGGAGTAGCAGTGTGCTCTGGGGTGATCCATGTCTCCGTCAGGGCCAAAGAGTCAAGGGATTGAAGGGCAGCATAGGCTGAGATGAACTCGCCGTTCTTGCCTGTAGATCGGCAGTTCCAAACGCTGCCAGGGACCAGGAGTTCCACATGGGTACACTAAATTAGAAGAGTTGCTGCCAAGGAGCGTCAGTGAAGCCTACAGGGAGAGGCGCGAACATGTATAGAAAACACACACATGTACTATATATGCAAAAGCATGTGGATAACCCTGGAGATTGCTTGACTCCATAAAAAAAAAAACGTTTTAGTACAGATATACCACATTGGAGAGATTAGTCAAATGCTGTTGAAACATCAACGTAGACGGGCCAAAGAGATTTCTCCATACGTAGTCTATAGTTTATTTTGATGAACTATTATTTGTTTTCTGCCTCAGTTTGTTTCACCAGCCTGTGTGTCGCCGCTCAATAACCCTTTTTAGACATTTGTTTGTTTGTTGTTTGTTGAGTTTTTCTCTAGTATGACTCATGTTATCGTGGGAGGCTTTTTCTTCTTGATTTTTTTTCTCCCTTTTGAGTCAGAGAACTGAGATAGACTCTCTCTCTCTCGCTGTCTCTGTCTCTCTCTCTCTCTCGCTGTCTCTGTCTCTCTCTCTGTCTCTCTCTCTCGCTGTCTCTGTCTCTCTCTCTGTCTCTCTCTCTCGCTGTCTCTGTCTCTCTCGCTGTCTCTCTCTCTCTCTCGCTGTCTCTGTCTCTCTCTCTGTCTCTCTCTCTCTCTCGCTGTCTCTGTCTCTCTCTCTGTCTCTCTCTCTCTCTCGCTGTCTCTGTCTCTCTCTCTGTCTCTCTCTCTCGCTGTCTCTGTCTCTCTCTCTGTCTCTCTCTCTCTCTGTCTCTGTCTCTCTGTCTCTCTCTCTGTGTCTCTCTCTCTCTCTCTCTGTCTTTCTCTGTCTCTCTCGCTGTCTCTCTCTCGCTGTCGCTGTCTCTGTCTCTCTGTCTCTCTCTCTCTCTCTCTCTCGCTGTCTCTGTCTCTCTCTCTGTCTCTCTCTCTCTCTCGCTGTCTCTGTCTCTCTCTCTGTCTCTCTCTCTCTCTCGCTGTCTCTGTCTCTCTCTCTCTCTCTCTCTCGCTGTCTCTGTCTCTCTCTCTGTCTCTCTCTCTCTCTCTCGCTGTCTCTGTCTCTCTCTCTGTCTCTCTCTCTCGCTGTCTCTGTCTCTCTCTCTGTCTCTCTCTCTCTCTGTCTCTGTCTCTCTGTCTCTCTCTCTGTGTCTCTCTCTCTGTCTCTCTGTCTCTCTCTCTCTCTCTCTGTCTGTCTCTGTCTCTCGTTTCTGTCTGCCCCTCCTGAGTGTGTTGTGCATTTCACTTGTGTTAGTTGAGGTGTAACTGAAGTTGTTGTGTTACCTTACACACACACACACACACACACACACACACACACACACACACACACACACACACACACACACACACACACACACACACACACACACACACACACACATACACACACACACACACACACACACACACACACAAAGCTAGTGTTACGGATCTGTTTGAGTGGAAAGTGAGAGAATGTTCCTCAGTACAAAGTCTTCATTGCAAAGTGATATAACATGGGTTGGGTAAACAGTAACACATTTTGGCTCCCATACACAGACACATGATCAAGGTACAGTCAGACCTACCTGTGCACCCAACTCTTATCTCGTGTCACTGTTCCTCAGTCTCTCTCCCTCCTACTCTGCCCATCTTTCTCTTGATCCTCTCTCTTCTCTCCTTCTCTATATCATTCCCTCTACCTAATGCCATCCCTTACTCTAACCCTCTGTCTTTATCCTCCTTCCCTCCTTTCCTCCCTTCCTCTCTCACTTCCTTCCTCTCTTCCTCCCCCTCTCCCTCTCTTCCTCCCCCCCTCTCTTCCTCCCCCTCTCCCTCCTGTGCCTGCCTAGCTTCATGCCTGAAAACAGCTGCCTAATGGCTCTCAAAGACACAAACATCATCAGTCATGAGAGAGCTGCTCGTTTTGGACCCATCCTCCACCTTAAATCGTTCATGCTTATTTTCTCAACGCGCGCACACACACACACACACACACGGCCGTGCTATTACCATGTTGGCTGCATCTTCAATACTCGCCCCGGACAACATGTCTGCCTCTCTCTCTCTCTCTCTCTCTCTCTCTCTTTCTCTCTCGATCTGCAAATGTCATCTCTAAACTTTATCAATAACCTATCAGTGTACTGCTACTGTAAATCAATATATTCCATGCCATATCTCACCTTTTTCTCTTTTTTTGGCTTGCATTGTTTATATTCTGCTGAAGCGGTGAGTTCATGGGCAAGTAATATTATTCTAATTGTTTTTATTTAGGGGGTAGATCAGCTTTAATTTTGAAGACAGATTGTGGTTTCTATCAATGTAATTGTCTGCATCATTTCCAATCCCCGATATTTAAGTTTTTGTAAATATACAGTAGCTCCATGTAAATGTTGCAATTTTTCGGCCATTCCTGAACCTGTGACCAAAAACAAGCTACATATGGGTAGTATCAAAACAAGGGATCTAATCAAATCAAATTGTATGTCACATGCGCCGAATAGAACAGGTGTAGACCTTACAGCGAAAGTCTTACTTACAAGCCCTTACCCAACAATGCAGTTTTAAGAAAGATAGCTAAAAAATAAGAAATGAAAGTAACAAATAATGAAAGAGCAGCAGTAAAATAACAATAGCAAGGCGGGGGCACCGGTTAGTCAAGGTAATATATACATGTGGGTAGAGTTATTAAAGTGACTTATGCATAGATAATAACAGAGAGTAGCAATGCAAGTAGTCTAGGTAGCCATTTCATTAGATGTTCAGTAGTCTTATCGCTTGGGGGTAGAAGCCTCTTGGACCTAGACTTGGCGCTCCAGTACCACTTGCCATGCGGTAGCAGAAAGAACAGTCTATGACTAGGTTGGCTGGAGTCTTTGACAATTTTTAGGGACTTCCTCTGACACCGCCTGGTATAGAGGTCCTGGATAGCAGGAAGCTTGGCCCCGGTGATGTACTGTGCCGTACACACTACCCTCTGTAGTGCCTTGCGGTTGGATGCCGAGCAGTTCCCATACCAGACAGTGATGCAACCCATCAGGATGCTCTCGATGGTGCAGCTGTAGAACCTTTTGAGGATCTGAGGACCCATGCCAAATCTTTTCAGTCTCCTGAGGGGGAATAGGTTTGGTCGTCCCCTCTTCACGATTGTCTTGGTGTGCTTGGACCATGTTAGTTTGTTGGTGATGTGGATGCCAAGGAACTTGAAGCTCTCAACCTGCTCCACTACAGCCCGGTCGATGAGAATGGGGTGTGCTCGGTCCTCCTTTTCCTGTAGTCCACGATCATCTCCTTTGTCTTGATCACAGGGAGAGGTTGTTGTCCTTGCACCACACGGTTAGGTCTCTGACCTCCTCCCTATAGGCTGTCTCATCGTTGTCGGTGATCAGGCCTACCACTGTTGTGTCATCAGCAAACTTAATGATGGTGTTGGAGTCGTGCCTGGCCGTGTGAACAGGGAGTACAGGAGGGGACTGAGCACGCACCCCTGAGTGGCCCCCGCGTTGAGGATCAGTGTGGCGGATGTGTTGTTACCTACCCTTACCACCTGGGGGCGGCCCGTCAGGAAGTCCAGGATCCAGTTGCAGAGGGAGGTGTTATGCCCAGGGTCCCTAGCTTAGTGCTTTGAGTGCACTATGGTGTTGAACGCTGAGCTGTAGTCAATGAATAGCATTCTCACATAGGTGTTCCTTTTGTTCAGGTGGGAAAGGGCATTGTGGAGTGCAATAGAGATTGCATCATCTGTGGATCTGTTGGTGCGGTATGCAAATTGGAGTGGGTCTAGGGTTTCTGGGATAATGGTGTTGATGTGAGCCATGACCAGCCTTTCAAAGCATTTCATGGCTACAGACGTACATCCTACGGGTCGGTAGTCATTTAGGCAGGTTACCTTAGTGTTCTTGGGTACAGGGACTATTGTTGTCTGCTTGAAACATGTTGGTATTACAGACTCAGACAGGGAGAGGTTGAAAATGTCAGTGAAGACACTTGCCAGTTGGTCAGCGCATGCTCGGAGTACATGTCCTGGTAATCTGTCTGGCCCTGCGGTATTGTTGACCTGTTTAAAGGTCTTACTCACATCAGCTACAGAGAGCGTGATCACACAGTCGTCCGGAACAGCTGATGCTCTCATGCTTGTTTCAGTGTTACTTGCCTCGAAGCGAGTATAGAAGATATTTAGCTCGTCTGGTAGGCTCATGTCACTGGGCAGCTCTCTGCTATGCTTTCCTTTGTAGTCTGTAATGGTTTGTAAGCCCTGCCACATCTGACGAGCGTCGGAGCCGGGGTAGTACGATTCGATCTTAGTCCTGTATTGACGCATAGCGGGATTTCTTATAAGCTTCCGGGTTAGTCCCACTCCTTGAAAGTGGCAGCTCTACCCTTTAGCTCAGTACGAATGTTGCCTGTAATCCATGGCTTCTTGTTGAGGTATGTAGGTATAGTCACTGTGGGGATGACATCCTCGTTGCACATATTGATAAAGCCAGTGACTGATGTGATGTACTCTTCAATGCCATCGGAAGAATCCCAATATTCCTCCTCGGTCTCTGACTCACCCCTCAACTTCGCCGACCACCCTGTGTGCCCCCCCCAAAAAATATTTTGAGGCTGCTTCTTGGGCTTGCGTCGTAGCCGCGAACCCTGTCGTCGCTGTCTTTCCTTCACCGCTATCGTCTCCCGCCATGGAAGGCGATCCTGTCCTGCCAGGATTTCTTCCCAAGTCCAGGATCCCTTCCCATCCAGAATCTCTTCCCAAGTCCAGGATACTTCCTCCTCCTGGGCACGCTGCTTGGTCCTTTGTTGATGGGATATTCTGTTACAGACGTTGGAATGAATATCGGACCAAGGCGCAGCGAGTGTAGAGTTCCACATAATTTATTATAAAGTTAGCAAAACTTAGCAAAACAAACTATAAACAATAAAACAAACAACAAACGGACTACAGAGGTGCAACGTCCACTACTCAAAACATAAACATTCAAACAATATCCCATAACCCACAGGTGTAAAAATGCAACTTAAGTATGATCCCCAATTAGAGACAACGATACCAGCTGCCTCTAATTGGGAATCATACACAAACCCCAACATAGAAAATTAAACCTAGAACCCCACATAGAAATAATTAACTAGACGAAAACCCAACTCTACCATAGAAAATATAGGCTTTCTATGGTCAGGACGTGACAGAAGGTCAGTCAATCTGGAAAATGTTAAGAATTTTGAAAGTTTCTTAAAGTACAGCCGCAAAAAGCATCAAGTGGTATGATGTAACTGGCTCTCATGAGGACCGCCACAGGAAAGGAAGACCCAGAGTTCCCTCTGTTGCAGAGGATAAGTTCATTAGAGTTAACTGCACCTCAGATTACAGCCCAAATAAATACTTCACAGAGTTCAAGTAACAGACACATCTCAACATCAACTGTTCAGAGGAGACTGCGTGAATCAGGCCTGCATGGTCGAATTGCTGCAAAGAAACCACTACTAAAGGACACCAGTAAGAAGAAGAGACTTGCTTGGACCAAGAAACACGAGCAATGGACATTAGACTGGTGGAAATCTGTCCTTTGGTCTGATGAGTCCAAATGTGCTATTTTTGGTTCCAACCGCTGTATTTTTGTGATACGCAGATTAGGTGAATGGATGATCTCTGCATGTGTGGTTCCCACCATGAAGCATGGAGGAGGAGGTGTGATGGTGTGGGGGTGCTTTGCTGGTGACACTCAGTGATTTATTTAAAGTTCAAGGCACACTTAACCAGTATGGCTACCACAGCATTCTGCAGCGATACACCAGCGATACACCATCCATGCTGTATCACAACCGGCCGTGATTGGGAGTCCCATAGGGCGGCGCACAATTGGCCCAGCGTCGTCCGGGTTTGGCCGGTGTAGGCCATCATTGTACATAAGAATTTGTTCTTAAGTGACTTGCATAGTTAAATAAAGGTTAAATAAAAAAATAAAAACATCCCATCTGGTTTGCACTTTTTTCCCCAACAGGTCAATAACCCATCACACCTCCAGGCTTTGTAAGGGCTATTTGACCAAGAAGGAGAGTGATGGAGTGCTTCATCAGATGACCTGGCCTCCACAATCACCCAACCTCAACCCAATTGAGATGGTTTGGGATGAGTTGGACCACAGAGTGAAGGAAAAGCAGCCAACAAGTGCTCAGCATATGTGGGAAGCTGGTTGAGAGAATGCCAATAGTGTGCAAAGCTGTCATCAAGGCAAAGGGTGGCTACTTTGAAGAATCTGAAATATAAAATATATTTTGAATTGTTTAACACTTTTTTGGTTACTACATGATTCCTGTGTTATTTCATAGTTGTGATGTCTTCACTATTATTCTACAATGTAGAAAATATTAAAAATAAAGAAAAACCCTTGAATGAGTAGGTATGTCCAAGCTTTTGACTGGTATTGTATATAACTTTTTATTAGTTGCAATAATTTTGTATAGTCCTTTAAATTGAAAAACTAGTTGGGTGTACCATGGAATTAGCACATTGAAAATCTCCTTCCAACTATTTTGCAACCTGTATGACGCAGCTGTTATTTTTTGGTCCTTAAATTAAACTGGTATGCTTTATTATTTATCACAATTTTCTTTACCCAATTTTGGTCTTTAATGCAGGGATGACAGACAAGTTCCTCCTCAATATTTGCGGTAATGCTACAATCAGATGGCTGTAATTTTGGATAGAGCAAACATTTCCATATATTTCTGTTAGCTACATGTATGACAACTCCACCAGTCCTATTTATGATATAATTTACAAAGATTATCCTTTTTCTTTTTTATTCAAAAAGTATTTTTATATCAATAAGTATATTTGAGTTTAACCATAATATTTCTTATAATATTTGTTCTCTCTTTTCTGGTGGATTAAACTGAAATTGCAACCAGCTTTCTGTTGCTTGTTTTTAAAATAGGGATATTTTAGAGATTATTTCATTTTTATGTAACTGAAAGTGAGAGGTTGTAATCTGAATGAAGGGAAAAGGGCCATTCTTGAACACCGGGTGAGCCATTATTACTAATCTGCTAGAGAACCAGATCAGATTTAAGCATAGTTTTTGTATGACTGAAGCCTTTAGTGAGAAGTCCAATGCTTTAATATTTCATGTCTGCCCTCTGAATTCATATTCATTATATAACTGGGGCGGTTTAATTTTGTCTGGCTTGCCGTTCCAAATAAATTGGAATATTTTTTGTTCACATAATAAAAAATAAAAAAAAGTCATTAGGTGTAGGCAGGGCCATAAGTAAATAGGTCAACTGGGATATGATTAAATAATTAATCAGGGTGATTTTTCCACAAATAGACAGGTGTTGTCTATCCATGGTAGCAAAATCTTATCTGATTTGGCAAACTTTCTATAAAATTTGTTGCAGTGAGATCCTTTCTTCCAGGATATGAATACCGAGTTTGTCCACTTCACTGTCGGGCCATTTTATTGGTAAACTACACAGGAATGTAAAAGTTTTTTTTTTTTTGAGATCCAATACGTAATATGGTGCACTTATCGTGATTTGGTTTTAATCCAGAGAGGTTAGAAACATTTTCTAGATCTTTGATGAGGCTGTGCAGGGATCCAAATTGCGGATTTAAAATAAAAAATGAATCATCAGCGTACAAGGTCACATTTGTTTTTAAACCTTGGATTTATAGCCCCTTGACACTATTGTTGGATCTGATTTTAATAGCTAACATTTCGATGGCCATAATAAATATCTTGTTTTACTCCTCTTTCTGAGAAGTAGACGTTATTTGCTATTTTACACCTAGGGTTACTGTACATAACTTTAACCCATTGTATAAGAGATTCTCCAAAATTAAAATAGTCCAGACATTTATATATAAATTCAAGTTGTACTTTATCAAAGGCCTTTTCAAAGTCAGCTATGAATAACAGGCCTGGTTTCCCAGATTTTTCATAGTGTTTTATTGTTTCGAATACTTGTTTAAATTGTTTCCCATACTTGTTTAAATTATCTGGAATTGTGAACAGTGAATTATAAGTGAAATAATCTGTCTGTAAACAATTGTTGGAAGAATTACTGTGTGTGTATGCACAAAGTAGATGTCCTAACCGACTTGCCAAAACTATAGTTTGTTAACAAGAAATGTGTGGAGTGGTTGAAAAACGAGTTTTAATGACTCCTACCTAAGTGTATGTAAACTTCTGACTTCAACTGTATATATATATATTTATTATTATTATTATATATTTTTGCTTCACATTTTCAACCAGTACATTGATATTTTCCAATGGAGCTATACATTTGGGTGAGTATTTTCTCTCGCCCGAGTAGCCTCGTTTCGCTGCCAAAAATAAAATGAAACCATCTAGTGAAATAACAACAAAATGTCAAATACAGGTAGCCTAGTCAAATAATTAACATCCAGTCACATTAACCGTTACTCTCTTGCGGGAATTCCACTAACGGTCCATATGTAGCCAAACGTAGCTGCTGCTCATGTTGGTATCTGTACTGATGGAGCAAAAACCATGACAGGGAGACATGGTAGAGTGGATACTCGCATGCAAGCAGTTGCTCCCGACGCCACTTGGGTACACTGCAGCATCAACCAAGAGGCTCTTGCTGCCAAGGGAATGCCTGACAGTTTGAAAGATGATGATGTTTTGGACACTACAGTGAAAATGGTTAACTTTGTTAAAGCAAGGCCTCTGAACTCTCGTGTATTTTCTGCACTATGCAATGATATGGGCATGTAACGCTTTTACAACATACGAAGTGCGCTGGTTATCAAGGGGCAACGTATTGACACATTTTTTTAAATTGAGAGACCAGCTTAAAGTTTTCTTTGCTGACTATAATTTTCACTTGTCTGACCGCTTGCATGATAACGAGTTTCTCACACGACTGGCCTATCTGGGTGATGTTTTTTCTCGCCTGAATGATCTGAATCTAGGATTACAGGGACTCTCTGCAACTATATTCTATGTGCTGGACAAAATTGAGGCTATGATTAAGAAGCTCTTCTCTGTCTACATTAACAAGGACAACACACAGGTCTTTCCATCATTGTCTGATTTTATGTGTGCAAATGAACTCAAGTTTACGGACAATGTCAAATGTGATACAGTGAAGCACCTGAGTGAGTTAGGTGCGCAATTACGCAGGTACTTTCCTGAAAATGATGACACAAACAACTGGATGCGTTATCCCTTCCATGCCCTGCCTCCAGTCCACTTACCGATATCTGAACAAGAGAGCGGTTCTGTGAAGATGGAATTTAATCAGAAGCCACTGCCAGATTTCTGGATTGGGCTGCGCTCAGAGTATCCTGCCTTGGCAAATCGCGCTGTTAAGACACGGATACCCTTTGCAACCATGTATCTATGTGAGATTGGATTCTCAGCCCTCACTAGCATGAATACTAAATACAGGCACAGACTGTGTTTTGAAAATAATTTAAGACTGAGACTCTCTCCAATACAACCAAACATTGCAGAGTTATGTGCATCATTTTGTATCCAAGATGGCGTAGCAGTGCAGACGTTGTTTGTCTTTCTCCTGTGTACATTTTGTATTTTTCATATTTTTTGTATATATTTCAATATATTTTCAATCTCTTTCCCCATTTTTAAATTAAATATACCTTCCGGTAACCCGCCTCACTCAATGTTATACGGATCTGCTATTTTTAGACCATTTTCAGACCTTTGCCGGACGTCGGAGCAGACGCTTCTACTAACCCTGGCCTGCTGACTTTTTTTTATTTATTTTTTTAACTCCGTGTCTCCCGCTTGCTAGCGTAGTAAAGACTACCTAGCAGCTTCCCTGTTTCATCTATTGCTGTTCACTGGACCCATGATCACTTGGCTACATAGCTGATGTCTGCTGGACTGTTCATTAATCACGGTACTCCATATTGTTTATTTTTGTTTATCTGTTGGCCCCAGCCTCGAACTTAGGCCCTGTGTGTAGTTAACTGACCCTCTCTGCCCATTCATCGCCATTTTACCTGTTGTTATTGTCTTAGCTGATTAGCTGTTGTTGTCTTACCCGTTGTTGTCTTAGCTAACTCTCCCAATCAACACCTGTGATTGCTTTATGCCTCGCTTTATGTCTCTTTCTAATGTCAATATGCCTTGTATACTGTTGTTTAGGATAGTTATCATTGTTTTAATTCACTGCAGAGCCCCTAGTCCCACTCAACATGCCTCAGATACCTCTTTTGTCCCACCTCCCACACATGCGGTGACCTCACCCAGCATAACTAGTGCGTCCAGAGATGCAACCTCTTTTATCATCACTCAATGCCTAGGTTTACCTCCACTGTACCCGTGCCCTACCATACCCCTGTCTGTATATTATGCCTTGAATCTATCCTACCACGGCCAGAAATCTGCTCCTTTTATTCTCTGTCCCTAACGCACTAGACGACCAGTTTTGATTGCCTTTCACCGTACCCCGATCCTACTCCTCCTCTGTTCCTCGGGTGATGTGGAGGTTAACCCAGGCCCTGCGTGTCCCCAGGCGCTCTCATTTGTTGACTTCTGTAACCGTAAAAGCCTTGGTTTCATGCATGTTAACATCAGAAGCCTCCTCCCTAAGTTTGTTTTACTCACTGCTTTAGCACACTCCGCCAACCCTGATGTCCTTGCCGTGTCTGAATCCTGGCTTAGGAAGGCCACCAAAAATTGAGATTTCCATCCCCAACTACAACATTTTCTGTCAAGATAGAACTGCCAAAGGGGGAGGAGTTGCAGAAAAAAACTCTGAAAAAAAATTGTCGACCTCCACAAGTCTGGTTCATCCTTGGGAGCAATTTCCAAACGCCTGAAGGTACCACGTTCATCTGTACAAACAATAGTACGCAAGTATAAACACCATGGGATGATGCAGCCATCATACCGCTCAGGAACGCGTTCTGTCTCCTAGAGATGAGCGTACTTTGGTGCAAAAAGTGCAAATCAATCCCAGAACAATAGCAAAGGACATTGTGAAGATGCTGGAGGAAACAGGTACAAAAGTATCTATATCCACAGTAAAATGAGTTCTATATCGACATAACCTGAAATGCCGCTCAGCAAGGAAGAAGCCACTGCTCCAAAACCGCCATAAAAAAGCCAGACTACAGTTTGCAACTGCACATGGGGACAAAGATTGTACTTTTTGGAGAAATGTCCTCTGATCTGATGAAACAAAAATAGAACTGTTTGGCCATAATGACCATAGTTATGTTTGGAGGAAAATGGGGGAGGCTTGCAAGCCGAAGAACACCACCCCAACCATGAAGCACATGGGTGGCAGCATCATGTTGTGGGGGTGCTTTTCTGCAGGAGTGCCTGGTGCACTTCACAAAATGGATGGCATCATGAGGAAGAAAAATGATGTGGATATATTGAAGCAACATCTCAAGACATCAGTTAGGAAGTTAAAGCTTGGTCGCAAATGGGTCTTCCAAATGGACAATGACCCCAAGCATTCTTCCAAAGTTGTGGCAAATGGCTTAAGGACAACAAAGTCAAGGTATTGGAGTGGCCATCATAAAGCCCTGACCTCAATCCTATAGAAAATTTGTGGGCAGAACTGAAAAAGTGTGTGCGAGCAAGGAGGCCTACAAACCTGACTCAGGTACACCAGCTCTGTCAGGAGGAATGGGCCAAAATTCGCCCAACTTATTGTGGGAAGCTTGTTGAAGGCTACCCGAAACGTTTGACCCAAGTTAAACAATTTAAAGGCAATGCTACCAAATACTAATTGAGTGTATGTAAACTTCTGACCCGCTGGGAATGTGATGAAAGAAATGAAAGCTGAAATAAATCATTCTCTCTACTATTATTCTGACATTTCACATTCTTAAAATAAAGTGGTGATCACAACTGACCTAAAACAGAGAATTTTCCTAAGATTAAATGTCAGGAATTGTGAAAAACTGAGTTTAAATGTATTTGGCATAGGTGTATGTAAACTTCCGACTTCAACTGTATCTTCAGAGTTCGTTCTGTTAGGTGACCTAAACTGGGATATGCTTAATACCCCGGCAATCCTACAATCTAAGCTAGATGCTCTCAATCTCAGACAAATTATCAAGGAACCCACCAGGTACAACCCTAAATCCGTAAACATGGGCACCCTCATATATATTATCCTGACCAACTTGACCTCCAAATACACCTCTGCTGTTTTCAATCAGGATCTCAGCGATCACTGCCTCATTGCCTGCATCCGCTCTGGGTCCACGGTCAAACGACCACCCCTAAAACACTTCCGCGAGCAGGCCTTTCTAATCGACCTGGCCCAGGTATCCTGGAAGGATATTGACCTCATCCCGTCAGTAGAGGATGCCTGGTAGTTCTTTAAAAGTAATTTCCTCACCATCTTAAATAAGCATGCCCCTTTCAAAAAATGTGGAACTGAGAACAGATATAGCCCTTGGTTCACTCCAGACTTGACTGCCCTCGACCAGCACAAAAACATCCTGTTGCGGACTGCACTAGCATCGAATAGTCCCCGCGATATGCAACTTTTCAGGGAAGTCAGGAACCAATACACTCAGTCAGTTAGGAAAGCACAGGCTAGCTATTTCAAGCAGAAATGTGCATCCTGTAGATCTAACTCTAAAAAGTTTTGGGACACTGTAAAGTCCATGGAGAATAAGAGCACCTCCTCCCAGCTGCACACTGCACTGAGGCTAGGAAACACTGTCACCACCAATAAATCCACGATAATCGAGAATTTCAATAAGCATTTCTCTACGGCTGGCCATGCTTTCCTCCTGGCTACCCCTACCCCGGCCAACAGCTCCGCACCCCCCGCAGCTACTTGCCCAAGCCTCCCCAGCTTCTCCTTCACCCAAATCCAGATAGCAGATGTTCTGAAAGAGCTGCAAAACCTGGACCGTACAAATCAGCTGGGTTAGACAATCTGGATCCTCTCGTTCTAAAATTATCCGCCGCCATTTTTGCAACCCCTATTACCAGTCTGTTCAACCTCTCTTTCGTATCGTCCAAGATCTCTAAAGATTGGATAGCTGCCACGGTCATCCCCCTCTTCAAAGGGGGTGACACTCTAGACCCAAACTGTTACAGACCTATATTCATCCTGCCCTGCCTTTCTAGTCTTCGAAAGCCAAGTTAACAAACAGATCACTGACCATTTCGAATCTCACCGTACCTTCTCCGCTGTGCAATCTGGTTTCCGAGCTGGTCACGGGTGTACCTCAGCCACGCTCAAGGTACTAAACGATATCATAACCGCCATCGATAAAAGACATTACTGTGCAGCCGTCTTCATCGACCTGGCCAAGGCTTTCGACTCTGTCAATCACCGTATTCTTATCGGCAGACTCAACAGCCTTGGTTTCTCAAATGACTGCCTCGCCTGGTTCACCAACTACTTCTCAGATAGAGTTCAGTGTGTTAAATCGGAGGGCCTGTTGTCCGGACCTCTGGCAGTCTCAATGGGGGTACCACAGGGTTAAATTCTCGGGCCGACTCTTTTCTCTGTATATATCAATTATGTCGCTCTTGCTGCGGGTGATTCCCTGATCCACCTCTACGCAGACGACACCATTCTGTATACATCTGGCCCTTCTTTGGACACTGTGTTAACGATATACAGAAAATAAGGTACTTACTTTGATTGGAACGCACACAAGTTATTATTTGTAAGGATAACAACAATGAAGGCAATGCGAGCGCCAGCCAGAAAATGTGCCAGGGGAAAAAGTTTGTGCTAGACTGGGCAAATGTCTGCATACTTGATCAGGGGAAACACTGAGGAGGTGCTTGGGCTTTCATCGAAGAGAGAAGCTTGTCCGGTTCAGTAAATCCTCAAACATAAATTGTCCGCAACAGTGAAATGGGATAGTTCATTGTGAATTCATGAGGAGGTGGAACACACCTCAATTCAAATTGTTGTTAGAAAAGAAACATTGTTAGAAAATAATTTCAAATTGACAGCGCAGGTTAACTGTCCTGTTGCGTAACAATCAGTGAGGGCATTCTGACATCACGCACTTAAAAAAAACTCACGCTGGGGCCATTAGAGATATTTGGAACTCAAGCGTGAAAGGTTAAGCGATAGGGGCCCATCCTTTAAAAAGAGCACATGGTGTCACCTACAGTACAGAACCAGATTCGCAGCCAACATAATTTCTAACGTTTTGACCTTGGGTGTACTGCCTCATTATTAAAAAAACATTTTTGAAAAATATATATAAAAAAATCTTGCATATCTTAATTTCTTCCCACAATTAACGATTAATGTGCATAATAATATAAGCACTTCTACGAAGGATCGTTACCTATAACAAGGATTGGCAGTAGAAATTCCAAAATATTGTCAACAGATGTGGGATGCATACACTCACTCACCCCACCCCTCTCAAACAAACACCTCTGCCCCTTTCTCCCCTTCCACCCATAGATCGACCTACAGATTTAATTAACCAATATCTAGTCCTAGCTAATGGAGCTCGGATAAACCCCTTCCCCCAACACCCACACGCTGGTCCTCTGTTGAGACCCATCTTCCCAAGCACCTCTGTGCCGGCAGGGCCACAATAATATTCCCCCTCTCTGATTGTCTGAGTGTGACTCCCTCCCCATGGGTTACTGCAGCCAGTGTTTCCAGCACTGCCACTACCTGGGTGGGGTATTCCACCGGAATTCCAACTGGCTAGGGACGAGGACGTCAAGGTTCTCATTAGATGCTTTGAGAAAACCCATCCGGAGGCTTTGGCTTTTGGACCTACCCTGCCAGGCAGGCTCAGATTATTGAGGGGACGATGTGGCTTTAGTTGGTCTCTGACCACCTTCATCTGTCTGTCATGGCTGCGTAGGCTACTTGCAGTAGGCCTATAAAACAAATAAAACTTCTCCTTAGTGGTTGGGTCACTCAGGTGGTTGTCTAGGATGTAGTGTTGGCACCGTTCCATCATGATAGGACAAAAATAAACAAACTATATATTTTTATTTGAAATATATAGTTGCAAAAGCAACCATTTTCCTTACTCATTCACTTAACAACTCATCACACTTTTCTAATCACAAAAAACACACAGGCACCCCATCTTCCTACACACCCGCACTCTCCTCGCATATACACCCTTGCATACTCACATACTGTGCCTTTTATGTCCTCTGTGTTTTTATTTCTACCTTGTTGATTCCTGCCAAATTTCGGACATTGGGTACTTTTGTGTTCCAGTTCCTTGTATTTCGGGATTTATTATGTCCTATTATGTCCTATTTTTTATCTATCTATATACAGTGGGGCAAAAAAGTATTTAGTCAGCCACCAATTGTGCAAGTTCTCCCACTTAAAAAGATGAGAGAGGCCTGTAATTTTCATCATAGGTACACTTCAACTATGACAGAAAGATTTGAGGAAAAAAAATCCAGAAAATCACATTGTAGGATTTTTAATGAATTTATTTGGGGCTGTTGCTGGGCAACACGGACTTTCAACTCCCTCCAAAGATTTTCTATGGGGTTGAGATCTGGAGACTGGCTAGGCCACTCCAGGACCTTGAAATGCTTCTTACGAAGCCACTCCTTCGTTGCCCGGGCGGTGTGTTTGGGATCATTGTCATGCTGAAAGACCCAGGCACGTTTCACCTTCAATGCCCTTGCTGATGGAAGGAGGTTTTCACTCAAAATCTCACGATACATGGCCCCATTCATTCTGTCCTTTACACGGATCAGTCGTCCTGGTCCCTTTGCAGAAAAACAGCCCCAAAGCATGATGTTTCCACCCCCATGCTTCACAGTAGGTATGGTGTTCTTTGGATGCAACTCAACATTCTTTATCCTCCAAACGCGACGAGTTGAGTTTTTACCAAAAAGTTATTTTGGTTTCATCTGACCATATGACATTCTCCCAATCTTCTTCTGGATCATCCAAATGCTCTCTAGCAAACTTCAGACGGGCCTGGACATGTACTGGCTTAAGCAGGGGGACACGTCTGGCACTGCAGGATTTGAGTCCCTGGCGGCGTAGTGTGTTACTGATGGTAGACTTTGTTACTTTGGTCCCAGCTCTCTGCAGGTCATTCACTAGGTGTGGTTCTGGGATTTTTGCTCACCGTTCTTGTGATCATTTTGACCCCACGGGGTGAGATCTTGCGTGGAGCCCCAGATCGAGGGAGATTATCAGTGGTCTTGTATGTCTTCCATTTCCTAAGAATTGCTCCCACAGTTGATTTCTTCAAACCAAGCTGCTTACCTATTGCAGATTCAGTCTTCCCAGCCTGGTGCAGGTCTACAATTTTGTTTCTGGTGTCCTTTGACAGCTCTTTGGTCTTGGCCATAGTGGAGTTTGGAGTGTGACTGTTTGAGGTTGTGGACAGGTGTCTTTTATACTGATAACAAGTTCAAACAGGTGCCATTAATACAGGTAACGAGTGGAGGACAGAGGAGGCTCTTAAAGAAGAAGTTACAGGTCTGTGAAAGCCAGAAATCTTGCTTGTTTGTAGGTGACCAAATACTTATTTTCCACCATCATTTGCAAATAAATTAATTAAACATCTTACAATGTGATTTTCTGGATTTATTTTTCTCATTTTGTCTGTCATAGTTGAAGTGTACCTATGATGAAAATTACAGGCCTCTCTCATCTTTTTAAGTGGGAGAACTTGCACAATTGGTGGCTGACTAAATACTTTTTTGCCCCACTGTATATATATAAATACTATAAAAAGAAAAATAAATTATACAAATTATTATTTTATTGTGTTTTGATTTTTTGGGGGGCAAACGGAAGTGGGCAGAATATTAATTTTAAAAACTGAGTTTAACCTTGAACTCTCATGTGGGAGACCTCCCGGCCCACATGCCAGTAACTACAGTAGGAGGATGTGGAATGGATGAACGACAGACAGAGGAAATATGGAGGGAGGCTCACTCGGAGAGAGAGGTGGACGACAACTTCATCAACGTTTACTTACACTCATTGTAGCTCTCTGGAGTCGTGGCCTGTTTCTCCCAAAATCGTCCACCCCTTCCCATCCCACCCTCTCTTCCCCCCTGTACCATACCCATTAACCCCCACAGCCCCCCTGCTTCTCAGTGTGCCACCAGGCCCCAGTGTCTTTGGTGTGTAATTGACTTTACTCCCTGCACTGCTCTGGAAGAGTGGGTGGATGGCTGGCTCACGCCACACTGGAGGTGACCCATTTCCCTGGGGCATTCAGCAGCCCTCCTAATCAGTCATCCTCTGGGGCCACCTCATTCACTGCAATTAGAACGCTGGAGCCATCTCTCTCTCTCCCTTTCTCTCTCTCTCTCCCTTTCTCTCTCTCGGTCTCTTTCTCTCTCTCTTTGAGAACTCTATCAATAGGCAGGCATGCAGGCATGATCAGGATTGATGGAAGAGGGCTTCAGTTAAACCCTTCCTTTAGCTCTAGTTCTAAGCGCCTCCTCTGAGCTCTCCACCGCCTCTCTTTAATCCCTCCCCCTTTCCTCTCCACCTCCCAGACAGACAGACAGATAGGAAAGCGGGTAGGAGAAGGGAAGGATTGACAGGGATGGATAGATTGAAGGAAACACGTATGGGAGGGAGGGAGGGAGAGAGAGAAAGAGATCGAGGGAGGGACTGAGTGAGCGTCTTCTAAACAAAGCTGCTTGTGAAATCCTCTAGAGTGAAACCTTTTTTTGCACATAATCACGTGTTTCCCTACATACAGAGCTACAGTATGATGCTTCTCAATTAAGGTCAATGTTGTTGTCTGGAGTGGAAACCAATATAGTACTGAGGGAGGAGCATCACACCACCTTCCAGCATCATGGAGCTCCATTGGCTGCTTTTTCATTTGATTGATTTCACATTTAGATATATTAATTTAGGTCAGAGATGGGCAACTGGCTGGTTGGGTGGTTGTGGCCCGCAAGGTGCGATTTCGAAATTTGGTTGTACATCATCAGTTTTTCTCTTATGTCAGTCGCTGATAGTCACTCAATTAGCCCATGTCAGCTAAAATGTTTTAGATGGGTAAGTTAGTTTAGCGGCCCGCTATCTAAACTTGTAGTAGGCTTAATCATGGAATTACCGACCGGGGGGCCCCCATTGATTTTGTTTGTCACTCTCACTCAGATATCATATTTAAAACTGGAAAAAATGTCTCTCCACCCTATGACAAAATGTGTAGTATTTCAGGAAATTAACAACAACAAAAATATGTCACTCCGCTGTCAAGAGGGGGGTTGCTCAAATGTTTTGCTGGCAAGGTGGGCGGGTATGGATGTGGGTACGCAGACCCGCAAGCCACTGCGGCCCCTAATTATGAGTTCAGACATTTTTTTGTGGCCTCCACCCCATCAAAGTTGCCCATCCCTGACTTAGGTGATGTTGTCAGACCAGCAGGCATGATCGAATGAATAGGCAGGGTAGAACGTCTGTTCGCAAGCCATTTTAGTGGGCTATCTTTAGAACGTTTGCGGTGCACTATTTGGCACAGCTGGGATGACGTGGCAATGAACGCACTCTTTTTGTCACGCCAATCGAATGTCCTTGAAATGATTGGAATTGAAATCCAAGTGATTGATAAACATTACTCCGAGGGAATATTACAAAAAATATCTGTAAAACAAATGGATAGAATTATAGAATGGCAACACTGTTGCTTTGCCTCTGGTGGCTTGCTTTTCTATTCAGTAGAGGCGTCGTGCATGTCGGTCAGAGGGTAACCATGCAATCAATGGAATAAAAATGATGCACTTGCTGGGAAGGTTAAGAAGGGCACTGGAGTGTGGTTCTCCTCCTGATCGTCCACTGCATCCCTCCTTTTCTTCTCTCGCTCTCTCTCTCTCTCCTCCATCTCCCTTCCACGCCTTCTCTCACTCTCTTCCCGCTCTCCCTCTTGCTCCCTCCCCTTCACTACACGTTTCCCTCCCCCTCTCTCCTCTCCTCTGTTTCCACTGCTTGGGACTCCCTAAAAACACACCACTTCGACACAAATGACTTTTCGTAGCCTTAACCTAATTCTCCTGACCTGCTGTATCGGAGCGGTGTGCTTTTAGGGGATCGCCACTGATCTCACTCTCTATCCTCTTGCTCTCATCCTACCCCGCCCATGTCCCCTCCCTTTCTCTGTCTCTTTCCCTCCCTCCTACCTTTCTCCAGTGTCACTGGTAAATAAATGGACCAATCAGCGTGGACTTCATGCTGCCGGCTTCTCCTTTCCTCCCTTCTCTCCCTCCCCCTCCCCCTCCCCGCCCCTCTCCACCTTAGACAGCCTACATTCCTGTAGACCGAGTGAGATGCATTGTAGGAGACAGACTGCTGTCTAACAGGGTTAGTCGTGCAGCGTGTCTAACTGTCAGAGACACTGCTAATCCGTGTGTGTCTGCGTGTGTGCGCGAGGTCATACACACACTCTACCCTGAGAGGAGGAGGCAGACGATGCAATATAGATTTTTCATATTGTGCCAATAGTGTGATTTGCATAAAATAAGCTTAAGAGCACCCTTGAGGTTGGATAATTAGCATAAAGCTTCTCCTTCACGTCTGTGTGTGTCTCCCTCTGAGTTTGACTATTATCCACAGCCATAAGGATAGATGTGTTTATATATGAAGGTTTCCACACCTTCTCGTTTCTTCCCCACCCAGTTACATTAACAGCATCTTATTGACCGTCCCTCCCATTATCTGACCTGTGGCTAAGCATGTGTGTTTGTCCTGTCCCTGTCAGGTGCTGATATGTGTACACGATGAGCGGACTGGGGGACAACTCCATGGAGCCTCTGAGCTCAGAAAACCGAAAACGCAAGCTCTCCACCTGCGACACGCCCAGTCTGGGGTGAGTAGGGGGCTGGCGTGAGGCCATGGGAGGGGGGGATTTGGGGATTTTCTTCTTTATTTATGTTTTTTTTTAAACATACAAGTGCAAATCTATTTTGTCAAGTCAGATACATTTTTGTTCGCACATTTTATGAATCAACTTCCAATTTTACATTAAAACAGGGTGTAGTCTTTTTAATGTAGCCTACTGTAAGGCAACCCTGGCTTCTGAATCTGGAGATCTCTAGTAGCTGTAATCACTTACATTAAAGGTATCTAGTCTACACTACAGTTTGAACCAGTTTACAACCGGTTTCACAATATTTGACCATTTTGATTATTGGCTGGGATATTGGCTGGGATATTGAGCTCAACATTGACCTGTTGGAAATCGGTTTCTTTTTAAATACTCTGAAAATGCATCCTCAAAGTCAAGACAGGTAGACTGTATGTATGTATGTATGTATGTATGAGAGAATTAATGCATACATTCATACCTGAACTAGAGAATGGTGGTTACGCGGAATGAGCCACATGCCCCAGAATGCTATATTGTAAATAACACAAAGACTGCTCAGATTCGCTAACCATGGACATGTAACAACAAGTTATTTGGAAATAGGCCAACTTCCTTGAAACGTTTTGCAATGGAAAACAAAAACAAGTATTTCTTATTGGACAGTTTCAGTTAGCCCCTCCCTGTTTCAGTCCATTTTCTTGTGTTTGTTTTATCAGGGTTGTATTCAATGGTAAATAATATTGGTGAATACCGGTAGTAAAACACAGTGTCACCCCCTGTAGGTGTGAGCGAAGGCGGCGGGAGCAGGAGAGTAAATACATTGAGGAGCTGGCCGAACTGATCTCTGCCAATCTCAGTGACATCGACAGCTTCAACGTCAAGCCAGACAAGTGTGCTATCCTCAAGGAGACTGTGCGCCAGATCAGACAGATCAAGGAGCAGGGTGAGTAGACACACACACACACACACACACACACACACACACTGCAGTGGTGGCTAACCCATTAGTAATATCTATCACTTTCAAATCAAATCACATTTTATTTGTCACATGCGTGTACACCTTACAGTGAAATGCTTACTTACAAGCCCTTAACCAACAATGCAAAAAAATAAAAAAAGTGATAAGTAAAAAAAAATACAAATAATTAAAGAGCAGCAGTAAAATAACAGTAGCGAGGCTATATACAGGGGGTACCGGTACAGAGTCAATGTGCGGGGGCACAGGTTAGTCGAGGTAATTGAGGTAATATTTTTGTAATTTTGTAATTTTTATTTGGATCCCCATTAGCTAATGCCATAACGCTAGCTAATCTTCCTGGGGTCCATCACCAATTATCAAGAAATTACAAACAACCACTATCAAGACTTCACAAACATTCAACAAGTAGACAATACAGATAATTAAAATACCTGACAGGAAACACATTTATCATTCAGTTGATACTTTCTATTTCCTGTCCAGTCATATGGTCTATCACATTAGATGTTCTTTTATGTTTTTTCTTGAAGGTGGATTTACTTTCTGCCTGAGAAACATGGATTGGTAAAGAGTTCCATTCAGCTATAGCTCTATATAAAACTGTAGATTTAAGGCGATTTGTCCTTGGCTTGAGTTGTTTTAGCTGCCCTGAATTTGCCTGTCTGGTTTGGTGGTTATGCGTGTTGCTAGTATGTACTAATTGGACTGAGAAATACTGTGTTTTTTTGAAAAATATAACATTCCTAAAGAAAATCAGAATACTAGATAGTAATTTGTTTTTAACGTGAAGCCATGAGAGATTCTGATGCATTTTAATAATATTCATACGCTTAGAGCAATGAAGAGAGAATCTACCAGCCCTGTTTTGAGCCATTTGGAGATTTTTAATATCTTTCTTTGCTGCAGATGACCATATAACTGGACAGTACTCTAAGTGTGATAGGACCAGGGATTGACCATATAACTGGACAGTACTCTAAGTGTGATAGGACCAGGGATTGACCATATAACTGGACAGTACTCTAAGTGTGATAGGACCAGGG
This sequence comes from Salvelinus namaycush, assembly GCF_016432855.1. Lineage (NCBI taxonomy): Eukaryota > Metazoa > Chordata > Actinopteri > Salmoniformes > Salmonidae > Salvelinus > Salvelinus namaycush. Next base: position 37,370,815 of record NC_052320.1, on the reverse strand, counting down.
ATTGACCATATAACTGGACAGTACTCTAAGTGTGATAGGACCAGGGATTGAATCACCTGATTCAGAGTGCTAGATGTTACATACTCTGAACATTTTCTTGTAACAGCAATTCCTTTACCCATCTTAATAACAATATTATCTATGTGTTTTGACCATGATAAAGCTGCGTCCAACATTGACGCCTAGTAGTTTTTTTTTTTTTACTTGCTCTATATGATTTCAATTCATCGACAAATTCAATTGGGAGTCATCAGCAAGCATATATATTGAACCAAATACAATACATTTAGTTTTAGAAATGTTCAACACCAATTTGTTCATATCAACCCACCCAGACATCATTCTTAGTTCACTGATCAGTACATCTGTTAGCTCATTACATTCTGATGCTGCACTATACATTGTAGTCATCAGCATACATGACCACTCTTGCTTTGTTCATTACTGAAGGTAAATCATTAGTAAAGATAAGAGTAGAGCAGTGGGCCTATGCAGCTTCCTTGAGGAACACCACAATGTATATCTTTACTATTTGAAAAGCTACCATTAAGGAACACGTTTTGCCTTCTCCTGGATAGATAGCTTTCCATCCAGGATAGAGCTGCATCCTTAAAACCATAACATTTGAGTTTTCCTAGTAACAGTTCCTGATCAATTACATCAAAAGCAGCACTGAAATCCAGCAACACTGCACCAACTAACTTCCTATCATCCATACTCTTTAACCAATCATTTGTCATTTGTGCTAAGGCCGTACTTGTAGAATGCCCTTCTTTATATGCATACTGGAAACGCGTTATCAGACCATTACATGAGAAATAATCCTTGATTTGTACAGATACATTTTTTCCCAATAATTTACTTAACACTGGCAGCAAGCTTATAGGACGACTATTAGGACCAGTGAATGCAGATTTTTTTTATCCTTAGGTAGTGGAATAACCTTTGATTCGTTCCAGACTTCTGGGCACACCCCCATACATCAAGCACTTATTAAAAATATGAGAGATTGGTGTAGATATTTGGTTAGCTGTAACTCTTAAGTATTTTGGCGTCTAGATGATCTGTACCAGGTGACTTGTCATCCGAAAGAGACAACAGCATCCTTTCTACCTCTTCCCTTTCTACTTGATGACATTTGAACCTGCATTGCCTCTCCTTCATGATACAATATTTTATAAGGGTATATGACATGGAGACATCACTTGGAATCAACGCATTCCTCAACTTGTCCACTTTGCCTGTAAAATATTCATGAAAGTAGTTTGCGATGTCGTGTGGTTTTGTAATAAATATACCCTCCGATTCAACAAAAGAGGCATACATGTTTGAATTCCTACCCATAATAGTGTTCAACGTTCTCCACAGCTTTTTCCCATCACCCTTCACTTCATCAATGTTGTGCTGATAGAATCCCTTCTTCTTTTCTTTGTTTAGCTTGGACACAAGATTTCTTAATTTACAATAACTTTGCTTATCAAAAAAAGTACCGGATTTATCTGCTACTTTTTTGGCATCATAACGTTGAATCATTACATTTCTCAGCTCATCATCAATCCATGGGGCACCATTTGACCTCACAGTGCATTTTCTTAAAGGGGCGTGCTTATCAGCTATACTCATAAATAATTTCATAAACAAATTTAGTGGCATTTCAGGATCATCCATACTACACAATTCTAACCATTGCACATTCTTAATCTTATCCACAAATGAGTCCTGATTGAACCCTCTGTACGTGTAGGTATAGTTAAAGTCACTATGTATAGATAATAAACAGAGAGTAGCAGCAGCGTAAAAGAGGGGGGGGAGGGGGACAATGCAAATAGTCTGGGTAGCCATTTGATTAGGTGTTCTGGATTCTTATGGCTTGGGGGTAGAAGCTGTTAACCTTTCTAGCGTTCCGCTAACGAGTCACCTCGATAACATCCGGTGAAATTGCAGAGCGCCAAATTCAAAATACAGAAATAGTCATAGTAAACATTCATAAAAATACAAGTGTTATACATCGGCTTAAAGATTAAATTCTTGTTAATCCAGCCGCTTTGTCAGATTTCAAAAAGGCTTTACGGCGAAAGCATACCATACAATTATCTGAGGACAGCACCCCGCTTACAAAAGCATACAAACATTTTCCAACCAAGTAGAGGAGTCACGAAAGTCAGAAATAGCGATAAAATTAATCACTTACCATTGAAGATCTTCATCTGGTTGCAGTCACAAGAGTCCCAGCTACACAATAAATGTTTGTTTGATAAAGTCCCTCTTTATATCCCAAAAACTCTGTTTTGTTTGCGCGTTTTGTTCAGTAATCCACTGGCTCAAAGGCGGTCAAAACATGCATACGAATACATCCTAATAGTACCGGTAAAGTTGTTCGAAACATGTCAAACGATGTTTATAATTTATCCTCAGGTTGTCAATTGCCTAAATTATCGATAATATTTCAACCGGACAATAGCGTATTCAATAGAAAGGAAAAACAACAAAGGGTGCGCACTCGGGTCACGCGCGCAAACCAGCACTGTATGATTCTACAGTCCACTGACAGAAAGGTCTCATTCTTCTTCATTTTTCAGAAAACAAGCCTGAAACAATGTCTAAAGACTGTTGACATCTAGTGAAAGCCATAGGAACTGCAATCTGGGTCCTAACCTATTAGATACTCTATAGGCATTCAATTGAAAATACCCACATCAAAAAACAATCCTCACATTTTTGCCTGCCATATCAGTTCTGTTATACTCACATACATTATTTGAACAGTTTTGGAAACTTTAGAGTGTTGTCTATCCAAATCTACCGATTGTATACATATCCTAGCTTCTGGGCCTGAGTAACAGGCAGTTTACTTTGGGCACGCTTCTCATCCAGACGTCGAAATACTGCCCCCAAGCCATAAGAAGTTTTAAGAAGACTTTTGGACCTAGACTTGGCGCTCCAGCACCGCTTGCTGTGCGGTAGCAGAGAGAACAGTCTATGACTAGGGAGGGCCTTCCTCTGACAGCGCCTGGTATAGAGGTCCTGGATGGCAGGAAGCTTGGCCCCGGTGACTACCCTTTGTAGTGCCTTGCGGTCGGAGGCCGAGCAGTTGCCATACCAGGCAGTGATGCAACCAGTCAGGATGCTCTCGATGGTGCAGCTGTAGAACTTTTTGAGGATCTGAGGACCCGTGCCAAATCTTTTCAGTCTCCTGAGGGGGTATAGGCTTTGTCATCCCCTCTTCACGACTGTCTTGCTGTGTTTGGACTTTCACTGACTACACAGTACCACTGCTAGACATGGCTATCTCAGAACCAGTACTGTGGCTATATCAGAAATGGCACCCTATTCCCTATGTAGTGTACTGCTTTTGGTCAGCGCATGTGGACTGGACTAATACTAAAACCATCACCACTACTTCTATCATGTCACCTGAAATCTGTGGCTCCCAATGTTGTGAGTGCATGTAAAGCCTTTGGAGTGTTGTTGGCCTTGATGGTAGCCTTGCAGATGTGAACATTGCACTGGAGTAGCATTGGAGTAGCACTGGAGTAGCACTGGAAAGCCAGCTGGGCTATGAGGGAGGCAGTAAGAGCTGATAGTGTAGAGCAAGTCTGTAAGAGGGCTGGAGCCCTGGCTGTGTCTCTCCCCCAGAGCAGCTGGGCCTGAGGAGTGGAAAGGAAAGGAAAGGGGAGGGGAGGGGAGAAGAGACAGAGGGAGAAGCTCAATTGCATACTCCTCGCATCCTCTCTCCTCTCCTCGCCTCCTTCTCAAAACCCATTGGATGAGAAAGCCAGAGGTCCCTTCCCTCTGACCTTCTCCTCCAATGGGTTTCGAGAAGGAGGCGAGGAGAGAGGACGTGAGGAGTATTCAATTGAGTCTCCCTAGAGAGCTGTACAGATCTCACACACGTGTCTCTCTCCCAGGGCCCAGGTGCACTGAGCCACAGAGCATCCATCACTCATACATCTCCCACTTTATTTCACAGCCTTCGCTGTTGGTGTTTGTTTGGGGGAACTTTGGCACGGCATTATGTGCATGTCATTGGCTGTGTCTGTCTCTATGTGTATGACAGCAACTGTGGTTGTGTAACTGTTGTTACAGGTAATCAAAGTGAACTGCTCAGTCTGTTATAATTCTCTATTGTACTGCATAATAGGCCGTCCTTGTAAATAAGAATTTCCTAGCTGACTTTCCTAGTTAAATAAAGGTATAAAAATAAAAAATAAAATAAAAAATACCGATTTCCCGATTATTATGAAAACTTGAAATCGGCCCTAATTAATCATTCCGATTAATCGGTCGACCTCTAGTACTAACCTGTTACACACTGAAGACCTATAGGTTCTCCACTGTACTAACCTGTCACACACTGAAGACCTATAGGTTCTCCACTGTACTAACCTGTCTATAATAGATATAAAGGCTGTTAAGATATTCATGTTTCAGGAAAGGATTGTGTACAGTGCATTCGGAAAGTATTCAGATCCCTTGACTTTTTCCACACTTTGTTACGTTACAGCCTTATTCTAAAATTGATTAAATTGTTTTTTTTCCCCTCATCAATCTACACACAATACCTCATAATGACAAAGCAAAAACAGTTTTTTTGAAGTGTTTGCAAACGTATAAAAAAAATCAAAAACTGAAATATCACATTCACATAAGTATTCAGACCCTTTACTCAGTACTTTGTTGAAGCACCTTTGGCAGCGATTACAGCCTTGAGTCTTCTTGGGTATGATGCTACAATCTTGGCACACCTGTATTTAGAAAGTTTCTCCTTTTATTCTCTGCAGATCCTCTCAAGCTCTGTCAGGTTGGATGGGAAGCGTTGCTGCACAGCTGTTTTTAGGTCTCTCCAGAGATGTTCGATCGGGTTCAAGTCCGGGCTCTGGCTGGGCCACTCAAGGACATTCAGAGACTTCGCCCACGTCTGTGGTCCTGAGCGCACTGGGACAGGTTTTCATCAAGGATCTCTCTGTACTTTGCTCCGTTCATCTTTGCCTCGATCCAGACTTGTCTCCCAGTCCATGCCGCTGAAAAATATCCCCACAGCATGATGCTGCCACCACCATGCTTCACCGTAGGGATGGTGCCAGGTTTCTTCCAGACGTGACGCATGGCATTCAGACAAAAGAGTTCAATCTTGGTTTCATCAGACCAGAGAATCTTGATTCTCATGGTCTGAGTCCTTTGGTGCCTTTTGCAAACTCCAATCAGGCTGTCATGTCCTTTTAATGAGAAGTGGCTTCCATCTTGCCCTTCTACCATAAAGGCCTGACTGGTAAAATGCTGCAGAGATGGTTGTCCTTTTTGGAAGGTTCTCCATCTCCATAGAGGAACTCTGGAGCTGACCATCGGGTTCTTGGTTACTGACCACTGACCAAGGCACTTCTCCCCCGATTGCTCAGTTTGGCCGGGCAGCCAGCTCTAGGAAGAGTCTTGGTGGTTCCAAACTTTCTCCATTTAAGAATGATGGAGGCCACTGTGTTCTTGGGACCTTCAATGCTGCAGACATTTTTTGGTACCCTTCCACGGATTTAGGCCTCGACACAACCCCGTCTCTGAGCTCTACGGACAATTCCTTTGACCTCATGGCTTGGTTTTTGTTCTGACATGCACTGTCGACTGTAGGACCTAATATAGACAGGTGTGTGCCTTTCCAAATCATGTCCAATCAATTGAATTTGCCACAGGTGGACTCTAATCAAGTTGTAGAAAATCCCAAGGATGATCAATGGAAACAGGATACACCTGAGCTCTGAATACTTACGTAAATAAGGTATTTCAGATTTGTTTTTTGCAAAAATGAATAAAAACTTGTTTTTGCTTTGTCGTTATGGGGTATTGTGTATAGATTGATGATGATAAATGTGTTATTTAATCAATTTTAGAAAAAGGCTGTAACGTAACAAAATGTGGAAAAAGGGAAAGGGTCTGAATACTTTCCGAATGCACTTTGTATTTGGCCTGGTGAAGCGCTTTTATGCGATGATTGAATGGAAGCTGATAATTATGTTTTTTACTCGGCTGGTCTCAAGTCAAGACCGAGTACAGATTCATCCAACACCGAGACACTCATGTGTGAGACCGGTCTCGAGTACTACAACACTGACTTTTATTGTACTTTTGCGCGCGTTTCATTCCCCCATTGGATTGGCACTGGTTGGGGTACCAGCATGGAGTAGCAGGCTGAAGTTGGTACAAGCAGACGCTGATCTGAGGTCAGTTTAGTGTCCTAGATCTATCAGAGCCTAATGGAGTGGGTGGGAGATGGCATGAACTGAGACAGAGACTGAGGCTGTGGGAGGTGACAGTTGGTCTCTGCCACCTCGACAGAAAGGGGAAGAGGGTACAGCTGGCGGTGACTTGCTGGAGACTGGTTGCCATAGTTACCGGAAGTGAATAATGAAGTGGCATTAGGTTTCACTTTTTACCCCTCTGTCTGTTGCTTTCTTTCTCTCTATTTGTCCTCTTTCTCTTTCTTCCTTTCCCTCTTTCACTCTTTCTCTCTCTGTCTCTTACTTTCTCTCAATCTCTTCATCTTTCTGTCTCCCTCTACCCTTGTCTTTCCTCTCTCTGACATTATCCTTCACTAGTTCACTCGCTCCTCCTCCCTCCTCCTTCCAGCTTGACGTTTTGGCCTCTGTGTTTCAGTCCAATAAAGTGTAGCATCCTCAGGTTGCTCCTAGCATCTTAAGATATTGAGGGTAACCACTGGAGCGTATCCTCCTCTCTCTCCCTCCCTCCCTCTGCCCTACCCCTCTTCTCTGTCTACCCCCCTCTCCCTTGCTCTACCTTTCTGTCTCTATCTCTCCACCACCTCCCCCTCACTCTGCCACCCCCCTCTTCTCTCTCTCTCTTTCTCTCTATGTGTCTCTCTACCTTCAGAGCGGGGCTGGCGGCAGGCAGGCAGCAGTGGCTGTGTTTCTTTGTGTTGGCTCTCTCTCCCCCCTGGGACCTAATCAGATGGAATGATTCCTGTAGCCCAGCTCCAGACAGCCCCAGCATTAATACTGCTGCTGCCTGGTGCCTGCCTGGGTCTCTGCCTGCATGCCATTCAGCCAGTCCCTCTAGAGTCTCCCACTGAATATAAAGCATGGAGGAAGGAAGGAAGGAAGGAAGGATTTTACCTAGTGCACACCATACACTACACTACACTGCTCTGGTCTACACCAAGCCATGGTCTGGTCTCAGCCCCATCGCTCCTTAGAGAAGCCTGCATATGGATGTTGCTCCCCTTACCTGGTGCTTTGTGTGGAGGGAAAAATGAGAAACGCTGACCCCTGGTGGTTGTTGGAGCTCTAATAAGTGGATTTGAATGTTGAGTTACACAGATCTGTGTTTAGTGTTTACGCCTTTCACAGTTCAGCTCTTCACACTTGAAATGTTTTCTTATTCGCACCCACACTTACACAGAAGATGTGTGTTACTTTGTACTTGATTGTAGACTGAGGTACACTACCGTTCAAAAGTTTGGGATCACTTAGAAATGTCCTTGTTTTTGAAAGAAAAGCACATTTCTTGTCCATTAAATTAACATCAAATTGATCAGAAATACAGTGTAGACATTGTTAATGTTGTAAATGACTATTGTAGCTGGATACTGCAGATTTTTTATGGAATATCTACATAGGCGTACAGAGGCCCATTATCAGCAACCGTCACTCCTGTGTTCCAATGGCACATTGTGTTAGCTAATCCAAGTGTATCATTTTAAAAGGCTAATTTATCATTAGAAAACCCTTTTGCAATTATGTTAGCACAGCTGAAAACGGTCGTGCTGATTACAGAAGCAATACAACTGGCCTCATTTAGACTAGTTGAGTATCTGGAGCATCAGCATTTGCGTGTTCGATTACAGGCTCAAAATGTCCAGAAACAAATAACTTTCTTCTGAAAGTCGTCAGTCTATTCTTGTTCTGAGAAATGAAGGCAATTCCATGCGAGAAATTGCCAGGAAACTGAAGATCTCGTATAACGCTGTGTACTACTCCCTTCACAGAACAGCGCAAACTGGCTCTAACCAGAATAGAAAGAGGAGTTGGAGTCCCCAGTGCACAACTGAGCAAGAGGACAAGTACATTAGTGTCTAGTTTGAGAAACAGATGCCTCACAAGTCCTCAACTGGCAGCTTCATTAAATAGTACCCGCAAAACACCAGTCTCAACGTCAACAGTAAAGAGGAGACTCCGGGATGCTCCGGGAGTTGCAAAGAAAAAGCCATATCTCAGACTGGCCAATAAAAAGAAAAGATTAAGATGGGCAAAAGAACACAGACACTGGACAGAGGAAGATTGGAAAAAAGTGTAATGAACAGACAAATCTAAGTTTGAGGTATTCGGATCACAAAGAAGAACATTCGTGAGCCGCAGAAAAAATGAAAAGATGCTGGAGGATTGCTTGACGCCATCTGTCAAGCATGGTGGAGGCAATGTGATGGTCTGGGGGGGTGCTCTGGTGGTGGTAAAGTGGGAGATTTGTACAGGGTAAAAGGGATCTTGAAGAAGGAAGGCTTTCACCTCATTTTGCAACGCCATGCCATACCCTGTGGACGGCGCTTAATTGGAGCCATTTTCCTCCTACAACAGGACAATGACCCAAAGCACAGCTCCAAACTATGCAAGAACTATTTAGGGAAGAAGCAGTCAGCTGGTATTCTATCTATAATGGAGTGGCCAGCACAGTCACCGGATCTCAACCCTATTGAGCTGTTGTGGGAGCAGCTTGACCATATGGTACGTAAGAAGTGCCCATCAAGCCAATCCAACTTGTGAGAGTTGCTTCAGGAAGCATGGGGTGAAATCTCTTCAGATTACCTCAACAAATTGACAACTAGAATGCCAAAGGTCTGCAAGGCTGTAATTGCTGCAAATGGTGGTGGATTCTTTGACGGACGCAAAGTTTGAAGGACACAATTATTACTTCAATTAAAAATCATTATTTATAACCTTGTCAACGTCTTGACTATATTTCCTATTCATTTTGCAACTCATTTCATTTTCATGGACAATGTCTAAGTGACCCCAAACGTTTAAACGGTCGTGTATATCTGACTGAACGCTCTCCTCCCTCCGTCCAGGCAAAGCGTCCTCCAACGATGACGATGTTCAGAAGTCAGACGTGTCCTCCACGGGACAGGGGGTCATCGACAAGGACCACCTGGGGCCGCTTCTGCTGCAGGTGAGGTCAAAGGTCACGACTCTCCTCTTTGATTGGCTGGCTGTACCGTCTGGCCTCTTATTGGCCTGTTCTACTGACTCTTCATGTGTTCACCCTCTGTCCTCAGGCCCTGGATGGCTTCCTGTTTGTGGTGAACCGGGAGGGCAGCATCGTGTTTGTGTCTGACAACGTGACCCAGTACCTGCAGTACAAACAGGAGGAGCTCATCAACACCTCCGCCTACAACATCCTCCATGAGGACGACAGGGAGGAGTTCCACAAGAACCTGCCCAAGACCAACGGTACGACACGCACACACTCACGCACGCACACACATACATGCGAACATACGCACACACACACAGGCGCACTCTCTTTGCATGTCTCTCAACATTCTGCAGTAGGAAGACAGGGGGAAGATGATTAAAAACCTAGCTAGGAGATGTGGTTAAGACACACACACATTATCATAGACATATACAAACACCTACTCTTCCCTCCTATCCTTCTTTTCTCGCTCGGTCCCAATAATGAGCGGTTTCTCATAAACCTCCTTGAGTGCACAAGATCCTCTCTGACACACCGGAGCCCCCCCCCCCCCACACACACACACACACACACTGAGCCCCACCTGCTCACACACCCAGGAGCGCACAAATATACACACACAGCTAGTGCTAAGCAGACAGAGCGTGGCAGAGCTGTCAGTCACACTCAGTGGTCCAGACAGTGTAAAACAGGCCTGTGCTCCGTTCAGATCCCATGGCAGCCATCTGGAAACGGCTCACTATTGAATAATGCACCCCTGCGTTTCCCCAGCTTGAATTCTGTGTGTGTGTGTGTGTGTGTGTGTGTGTGTGTGTGTGTGTGTGTGTGTGTGTGTGTGTGTGTGTGTATTTCTAAAGCCAATTAATTATGGATATGTGTGCTCTGCTGAACCTGCTCCCCGATTTAACTCCCCAGCAGTGTCCCTAAACAGCGGCTCCAAAGTGTCATTGACACTCTCTCTCTCCGTCTCCCACCTCTTTCTCTGTTCTCCTACTTTGTTGAATAATGTGGTTGCTAGGAACTATATTTTATTTATTTCGCTGGTCTTTCTCTCGCTTTCTTTTTAAAATTCTCTCTCCTTCCCGTGCCTCTCCCCCATCATTACCTCCGACTCCATGAATGAAATACGCTCTCTCTGCACATTCCTGTGGGATGACCACTGATCACGCCAACTGGGGCTTGCACCATATGCACGCCACACAGAGACACACACACACACACACACACACTTTCTCTCACTCACACAATCCCCTGTGTGTGTCTAGGGGGCGGGAGGTTTTCTCCTGTGTTTTCTCCCTGAGTCTACCGTTCTGCCCAGCCTCAGCGCTTGTTAATTGTGTCTGAGGGGAAATGTCGGGCCTCACGGCAAGGCTGGGTTGTCTCTGTCAGGCTGAAGATTGGGTCCTAACCGTCTAAGACCTTTTTAAATCACCATTCAGTATCAGTTAGAAACCCCCATGCCCTAGGGCATCCCGCCCTGTCAGTGGAGGCTGGTGGGGGGAGCTATAGGAGGACGGGCTCATTCTAGTGGCTGGAATAGAACAAATGAGTCAAATGTGGTTTTCATATGTTCGTGTTTGATACTGTTCCATTAATTCCATTCCAGCCATTGCATTGAGCCTTGTCCTCCAATAGCTACTCCCACCAGCCTCCCCTGCTCCCTGTACAGACAAACCTTCCCTCTCTCCCTCCACCTGTCCTGTCAGAAACAGACAGACTGGGGGGCCTTGGTCCCTGATAAGGCTTCAGACAAGCGTTGGGGGAGAGTGGGGTTCCAAACCTTCCTCCCTCGAGTCCTAATCACCGATCTCACATGACTGGAAAGGAGAATGGAACCTGTGCTATTGTAACACCTATTTAATTGTGTTTGTGTCCTTGGATCATTTCCTAGAAAAGAGAATGTAGGATGCAAGCTACTGTAGGATCTCTCTCTCTCTCTCTCTCTGAAGTTTAGTTCAACACCCCTCCCCACCTCATCCCCTTCCCTGTGAAGGTGACCCTCTGGCTGTTCTCTGATGAGGAGTCAGGGCCCAAATGAGGATAGATGGCTGGGTGTCCCTGTCTACCTGGCCACTCTGCTCTGCTCCTCCCCTGACCTCGGCAGCAGCCCAGGGCTGGAGGGATATTGGAAATCGACACGTCGGCTACATTAATCCCATGGTCCATTTAGCCAGGAATCAGAACGAGAGGGGATCCTTTTGCTTTTAGATATGAGGGAAAGTAGTAATGCTGGTTCATCTGTCGTGTGTGTCCGGATATTTGACATGTCATGATTCAAATCCAGAATCTCCCAGAAGTGTTCAATCGGGTTGAGATCGGGTGACTGAGACGGCCGTGGCCTACGGTTTACATCGTTTTCATGCTCATCAAACCATTCGGTGACCACTCATGCCCTGTGATGGCGTCATTGTCATCCTATTGGGGCATAGTCATGGTTGCCAAAAGAATGGCCTGCCCAGCATTTTTATACATGGCCCTAAGCATGATGGGATGTTAATTGCTTAATTAGCTCCGGAACCACACCTGTGTGGAAGCGACTAACTTCAATATACTTTGTATCCCTCATTTACTCAAGCATTTACATTATTTTGGCAGTTACATGTTTATTTTAATACGGCATATGCTTTTGAATTGACTCCTCCTCAGTGAATGGGGTGTCCTGGGGGGGGGAGGCGCCCCGGCAGAAGAGCCACACCTTCAACTGCCGCATGCTGGTCAAGTTTGGCACCACCCACGGGCCTGTAGAGGAGGGGCATGGAGGACCGCACTACGAGACCATGCAATGCTTCGCCCTGACCCAGCCCAAGGCCATGATCGAAGACGGGGAAGGTACAGACACACGGCCGCACACACACAATCTCACACGCGCACACACACACATGACACACACATCCACACGCACACACGACAAACGTATGGCACACACACACACTCACTCACTCACAGACACACACAGAATGTCTGTGTAGGTTAAGTCATTATTTCCCATCCTCCTCAGACCTGCAGTCGTGTATGATCTGTGTGGCCCGTCGTGTGACTGCTGTGGAGAGAACCGAGAGCTTCAACACCCGACACGAGCTTACAGGTGAGACCGACAGCAACATAATTGACAGCAGCGTAGTTGACGTTTATTACTTATCCCGCAAACCTGGCTGTATAATTTGATTTCATAGGGCCTTGTGTGTACGAAAAAGAGTACAATATCCTTTTAGATTTTACAAAAAATGTGTACAATATCCTTTAATAGGTGTGTATTATCCACGTTCAACAATGTCCATCTCGTCTCCTCTTCTCCCGTTCAGGTAAGCTGATCCAGATAGACCAGAACTCTCTGCGTGCGTCGATGCGTCCTGGCTGGGAGGACCTGCTGAGGCGTTGTATTCAGATGTTCCTACAGCACAGCGACGGACAGCCCTGGTCCCACAAACGCCACTACCACGAGGGTACGCCACGCACACACCTGTACCAACCCACACATCTGTTACATGCGGAGTCACACACACCCTCCTGTCCCAAAACACAAACACCTGTCCCAAAACACACACACCTGTCACTAAGAGCCATTTTTTGTCAGGATACCACCGACCCTATACCTCATCTTTGATATATATTTCACTTCCATATCTTCATCTGAACCCATTGTATTTTCCCCCTCGTTCTTGGCCCCCCCCCCCCCCCCCCAGCCTTCCTGCAGGGTCACGCTGAGACCCCCCTGTACCGCTTCTCCCTGTCAGACGGCACTCCTGTCACGGCCCAGACCAAGAGCAAGCTGTACCGCCACCCCATGAGCAATGAACCCCAGGGCTTCATCTCCACTCACCTGCTACAGAGGTACACACACACACACCTGCTACAGAGGTACACACACACACACCTGCTACAGAGGTACACACACACACACCTGCTACAGAGGTACACACACACACACCTGCTACAGAGGTACACACACACACACCTGCTACAGAGGTACACACACACACACCTGCTACAGAGGTACACACACACACACAGCTGAGGTAGCTGATATCCACAATATCCTCTCTGGGCTTAGCAGATAGATCTGACTGCTTATACGGATGCTTCAGACAGCGGAGAAGGCCTTAAAGGCCTCCTAGTGGGTTTGTTCATTTTTCAGTCAAATGAAAAGGTTGAATTATTGTGCTTGACAGCCACTTAAGTCTCTTAGAAGTAAAGTTTACAGGGCTGAGTAATGAATTAGAGAACGCCTCATTCTCATTGTGAATATTTTTTCCGTTTTTATGCCCTTCAGTTCCATCTTCGGACTCTTCAAGAGACTCTTTTGCTCGACTTGATCTGTGTTTACAAGAATAAAGCGCCATGGATGTCATGTTAACCGCACTTCCCTCACATGCTCTTCTCTCCTCCTCGTCCTCTCTTCCAGGGAGCAGAATGGCTATCGCTCTGCCCAGACTGGGGGCATGATGCCTGGGCCTATGAGGCAGCAGGGCATGGGGGGCCCCAACCCCAACGCCCAGATGAACATGCCCCCTGGCGCAGGGATGGGGATGGGGGGTATGAACCGGGGCTATGGGCCCATGAATGAACAGAGCCACATGGGACAGATGGGAGGGGTCTCAATGTATGGAGGAAATGGAGGTGGGGGTGGGGGTGGGGGTGGCGGTGGAGGCATGGGCAACAGAATGATGCAGATGAATCAGATGAATCAAATAAACCATATGGGCCAGATGAACCAAATGAATCAGATGGGTCATCAGATGAACCACCCGGGTCCAGGGAACCACCCAGGCATGCAGCATTCCCAGCACCCACAGCAGCACCCCTTCCAGAGCAGTGGGGGGTACGGACTTGGGGGTATGAGCAGCCCCTTGGGGAGCCCCCGGATGAGTGGCCCCCAGCAGGGGTTCCTGATGTCCCCCCGAAATCGAGGCAGCCCCAAGATGGGCGCCAGTCAGTTCTCTCCTGGAGGTGCGTCAATCAGGGGGTTCACTATACATTTGCACAGTTTTGCTGTGCTTCATAAAACACAAGATAATCCATTTTATGTTTTTGATTTTTTTTTTAATGTTTTGTTATATGTAGAAGTCGTAGTACAGTTTCTAACAGTGTATTTTGTTTCTTTCCCAGGCATGCACTCCCCCATAGGCCCTCATGGAGGAGGAGGTGCGGGAGGAGGTGGCACCTCCTTTTCCAGCAGCTCCCTCAACGCCCTCCAGGCCATCAGCGAGGGAGTCGGGAGCTCCCTCCCTTCGACCCTCGCCTCCCCCTCCCCGGCCCACAAACCAGACAGCTCCCCCAGCGTCCATTCCTCCTCTCAGTCCTCCCAGCCAAGCCAGCCGGCCAAACCAGGCCCGGACGGCTCCAAAAGCCCACCTGGCCCCGGCGAGCACCACCACCCCCTCCACCACCACCACCACCACCACCCACACACCCAGGCAGAGGGCTGCGGAGACAGGTTGGACAGCCAGGCCACGGCAGGCAGCAAGGAGCCTGGAGAGGGGGCCAGCGAGGCTGGGGTGGCCAGCTCAGAACCCACCCGGAGAGTCCCAGACAGTAAGGGCCATAAGAAGCTGCTGCAGCTGCTGACCTCCCCCACTGAGGAGCTGGGGTTAGGGGGAACTGGTCCGGCCTTGCCCTCTATACCTCCCCCACCAGGCAGCAGCAACATCCCAGCAGGGTCCGACACTAAGGACCCCACAGGAGGCATGACCAGCCCTTCCTCTACCGGAGTCTCCTCCTCTTCCTCGGCCTCCACCATTCAGGGCCCGGCGTCAGGCCCAGGTGGCGCTGCTCTGGCCAATGCTCTGGCCTCGGCCCACTACACGGCATCGCTGCAGGAGAAGCACAAGATCCTCCACAAGCTGCTGCAGAACAGCAACACGCCCGACGAGGTGGCCAAGATCACAGCCGAGGCAACTGGGAAGGTGACACTGGGGGACCAGGAGGTTCCAGGGGAGACGGGGGCTGCGGGAGGAGGAGCAGGAGGAGTGACTGAGCCCAAGCAGGAGCAGCACAGCCCCAAGAAGGAGAAGACCCACGCGCTCCTCCACTACCTCCTCAACAAGGACGACACTAAAGAGCCCGTGGACGTGAAGCCCAAGCCTGAGGAGCTGGAAGGAAAGGGCCCCCCAGGAGCCACTGCCGGTCCCCCATCCAGAGGCCCTGGACCCACCCCTGAACATCCAGAAAGCAAGATCAAGTCAGAGCCACCTGATGAGGTAACCACACAGTGTGGGGGTCAGATCGTTACCTTGCTGGTAGATTATTAAAATCACATGAGTATTCATACTGATAAGTAAGATATTGATTGGGCACCATTGGCCTTCAGTGTGAACATTTCCATTGCTCAGAAGTGCTGAACCTCCGTAGGTTGTGTACGCCTGAGTGTGATACTGTGTTGTTGCTGATACACGTGTATCTATCTTTTCACCAGTTGGAGAACCTGGAGTCCATCCTGGGAGGTCTGAGGGGTTCTGGCTCTGAGTTCTACCCCGAGCAGGGAGGAGGAGGAGGGGCTAATGAAGGAGGGAACAAGGCCCAGGGTTGCCTCGATGACAACCTGCAAGGTAGGACCGATCACATTAAGCAACATACACACAAACATAAAAAAAAAAAAATGTTTTAGCCCTTGCCTCAAAGTAACTTCCACACAGAGAGTCTGGATACCAGGCTATGGCTATGTACCTGTTCTATCTGTTGTGTCCCTCTGTGTGTGTTCAGGGAGTCCGGGGATGGCCCCTGGCCAACGAGGCCCCTTTCAGAGGGCCATGTCAGTGGACGCCAAGCCCCCCGGCGGTCCTGGAGGGGCGGGGAGGCGCCCCATGCTCATAAAACAGGAGAATATGTTGAGCAGCCCAGACGGATACCCAGGGAACATGGGTGTGTGTCCGCGAGGCGTTGGAACAAGTAACTCATTTAGTTATTTGACTCTCTCTTTCTGGCTCTGCTCTGTCATTTATGTCCTCTGTCTTGCCCCCCCCCCCCCCCCCCCCCCAACTTCAATGGTCTGTGTGTCAGTCAGTGCCGTTGAAGCTTTGTGAGAAAAATCTCATCCAGGTGTCTGTGGTTTGTGTCTCCCCAGGGCCGATGAACAGGGGCATGGGGGTTCCCCAGCGCTCTCCCATGGGGGGGTCAGGGGATTGGGGGATGCCCCGCTCCAGCGCCAGCCCCGTGGGCTCAGCCGGTCACCCTTCTATGATCCGCCCTGGCATGGACTACAACTCCAAAGGCATGATGGGAGGGCCCATGGTGGCCAGGTCCAACAGTGTTCCTGGCACCAGATCCATGCTGCAGCAACAGCTGATGGACTTGGGTACGTGTGTATGCGTTAGTCCATCAAATAAACATGCTCGGGTGTAATCTCTGTGTGTCTGTCTGTGTGTGCATGTGTCTATGTGTGTCTGTAATCCGTAGTAATTGATTCTGAGCGATGGAATATCTGGTTAATATGTGTTGTGTGTGCAGGATGTTCTGGTGAGATGGGGATGAGTCCGTTCAGTCAGCAGGGCCAGCCCAACCAGTCTCCCTCCTGGCCTGACAGTGTGATAGGCATGGAGGGCAACCACAACAGGTAAACTGGTCTTCCATTGTAAGATTTCTTCTAATATATGATTTATACCAGGACAATTGGCAGCCAATGTTATCATGTCATACTTTTAACGGTTCTCTGGGTGTGTTTCAGGCGTCAGTTTGGGAACGCCCTGGACGAGCTCCTTGCTCCGCCCACCACCAGCGAGGGCCAGAGTGACGAGCGGGCGCTGCTGGACCAGCTGGACTCTCTGCTCAACAACACGGATGGCATAGCCCTGGAGGAGATCGACCGGGCCCTGGGCATCCCTGACTTGGTCAGCCAGGGCCAGGGTCCAGAGCAGCACGGTGAGCCCTTCCCCGGCCAGGACCCCTCCATGGTGCTGGAGCAGAAGCCTCTGTACGGCCAGGGCTACCCCGGCCCCCCCTCCATGGCCATGCAGTCAGCCTACGGGGGGAGCCCCATGCAGGGCCAGCTCCAACAGGGGAGCTTTGGCCCCATGCTCTCCCAGATGGGCCAGGGGGGCAGCTTCGCGGGGATGGGGGGTATGGGTCACCCTCGCGCCAACATGATGAGACCCAGGATGATGAGCGCCACCAAACCTATGAGGCTCCAGCTGCAACAGAGATTACAGGGCCAACAGGTTAGAGACACACACACACACACACACACACACACACACACACATACAGATAAACGCACACAGGATTTTATGTTGACAGGTTCTTATTTCCTTCCTCCCTCAGTTTATGAGTCAGACTCGGCAGGGGATGGCCATGAAGATGGAGAACCCTGGAGTGGGTAACCCCGGAATGAGGCCGGGCATGCAGCCTGGCATGGGGGGACAGGTAGGCACTCCCCTCTCCTCCACATATACACACACGTACACACAACCTAGCATTTGGGAGCCACTTGTGCCTAACCTTTCCTTGTTGTACATTACACACAGCCAGAACTCTAAATACACACACACACTCACTACACTCCTTCTCTGTCCCCAGCCTGGCTTCCTGAATGCCCAGATGATGGCCCAGCGTAGCAGGGAGATGGTGACCATGCAGATGAGGAGACAGAGGATGATGATGCTCATGCAGCAGCAACAGCAGCAGGCGGCAGCGGCCGCCGCCGGGGGGTTCAGCCCCCCTCCCAACGTCACCGCCCCCGCCGGCATGGACACCCCCATGGGAGGCCCCAACATGGGCCAGCCGGGCCCCCAGCAGTTTGGCTACGGGGGAAACTACGGTGAGTTTGGGTTGGTTTGACCTGAAGGGCCACAGAGTGTTGCTGCTCCCTAGTGGTGAGTTGTTGTATTTGCAGTGAGACATGGAAGTGTGTGTGGGTGGTGTGTGTTCCCATGCTATAGCTCATGTAACATGTTCCTTCAGGTATGACCCAGCAGGGTGACCCGTCGTTCGGCCCTGCGGGCGGCAGCCCCCCCAACACTATGATGTCAGGCCGCCTGGGTCCTCAGAATCCCATGATGCAGCAGCATCCCCAGGGCGGACCCATGTACCAGAGTGCCGAGATGAAGGGCTGGCCGCAGGGAGGCATGGCCCGCAACAGGTGTGTGACAGAGAGAGAGCGAGAGAGAGAAAGAGAGAGAGAAAGAGAGAGAGATAGAGAGAGAGAGACAGAGACAGAGAGAGAGAGAGAGACAGAGACAGAGACAGAGACAGAGACAGAGACAGAGAGCCTAGAACAACCAGTGAACTAACTAACCCACCTCCTTCCCTCCCTGTCTCTCCAGTACGTACACCCAGCAGCAGTTTGCCCAACAGGGTAACCCAGGACAACAGCAGTTTGCCCAACAGGGTAACCCGGGGCAACAGCAGTTTGCCCAACAGGGTAACCCGGGGCAGCAGCAGTTTGCCCAACAGGGTAACCCGGGGCAATACGGGGGCATTATGATAAACGGGGGCATCCCTGCCAACGGAGGAGGGGGCCAGATGGGGGGCCAGATGGGGATAAACCCCATGGTGATGGGACGTATGCCGATGGGGCCTGATCAGGTACACAGCTGTTTATAGATTGTGTGTGGGTGTGTGCATGGACATACAGTAAGCATGTGGGAGTGTTGTCAATATTTATGTACACACGCAGAGACGCACACACACACACACTCGATGTCTACACAACTAACCCCATTACCTCTGTTCCTTACAGAAATATTGCTGAACCTGAGACCGAGGCGTGTGGTGGAACAGAAACGGACTCAATGTGATCCCTTTCAGAGAGAGGAGTGCAGTGCTCAGTGTGTGCCAGACCAAACGTGCATGTACGTGTGAGTGGTATTCTACTCCCACCAGTTGGGGGTGCTGTTCCTCTGAACTCAAGGACATTCTCACAAAATAAGACCGAGGACACACTCTATTCTACATGCACTTACATGAGACACGCCATGACCCACCAACACACACACACACACACTCAAAAACAGTCATGTATGTAAAGCAGAGATGCACTGTGACACACACACACACACACACACACACAGATACACAACTGTTTCATTCCTCCATCAGTCTTTAGTGATGTAGTTTCATTAGTCCTCTCTCTGGGTTCTATGTCTCTGTCCTGGACACACGCCAGTCGCTGGACCAAACAGACTGAAGCGGGGACACCCAACTAATAATGATCTGGCTCTGACAGAACGGCCGGACATGAGAAGACATCCTCTCGTGGGATGTAACTGACGTCATGCTGGGAATTCTCTCTCTGCTTCGGAACACTGGAGGAAGACAGTCCTGAAGGACCACTGTGTATGCAGGCATTGCATCCCATCCGGTCTCTGAATCCACTCTTAATGAATGACATAATACATATGATGTAGTCCCATTGCTGGAGAAGGTGGGAGTTGCTTGTGATGACTGACACAGGGTCAGCTATTTTCACATCCCCCTAATAGTTGAGATTAGGGACCCTGATCCTAGATCTGTGGTCATGGGCAACTTCTACCTCTATAAGCTAAATTACTATACTGATGAGCAGGCCTATAGTCAATGAAACAACTCAGAAGTAAGTAATTGAGAGTCAGTATACATACACAGTGGTCCTGCAGGAGACTGGGTTAAGGTACGACAGAAAGAAATACTAGTTGGCTGTGATTGCACTTTACGGAAAGGCTGTCGTCAAAAGGATTGTGGAAATATTTCTTGGTCATAGAGGCCTTTACCCAAGAATGAATGCATAACAGAAAATCTTGTTTTGCTTTTGTGTTGTGTCGGAGGATGGGGACTATTTTGATTGGAAATGGATTACCGTGACGATCATTATTCTAAATGGTTAACCAATTGAAAGGCAGTAAGCACAGATTTTATAGAACACTTTCTTCTGCAGTGTGTTGATTATGGGGAAGTTAGTGGATTGAAAAGGTTCTGATTATTAAAGTAGATCCTTAAAATGTGCTGACCTATTTCAGAGGGCACAATTACCCTCATATTTATACAACTATTCATAAATGATAATAAAAAATAAAAAAACGATGAGTATATTGTATTTTTAAGGAGGAATTCGTAAGGTTTACGTTCTTGGTTACCTCATGGAACACTTGATAGCAATTTTTGCCAGTTATTGAATGAGTTAATTCCTAAAGTAATCCACACACTGTGAAAGAAAGGGTTTCCCTGATTTTAGTGTATGTTTATGCAGATTTCTAGCAATAATTTTTTCTCTTGGTTCTCCTGTGAGGGCAAAGTGAAGCATAATTTCCTCAAAGTGAAAGCGATGGTACTCCAGTATTAGGATGCGACTCGTCTCGTTTGGAATTTTTTAATTTTGTCTGTGAATATAAATTGTATATACGTTTCAAATGTATTATATATATATAAAAATATGCTTTTGTAGGTCACATACTGTTTTTGCACAGATTGTCAGGCTCGATATTTAAAGTATAATTTTCTTATTATGTCGTAGGTCAAAACAGCTTTTATTTTCAATACTTCAACCATGGGCGAAAAGCAAGGGGCTATTTCTTTGATCAATACTGAAATACTTTGGCTCGATTTCTCTCAGAAAGCTACAACTGCCACTTTTGTTCTCTCAGAAAACACTTTTTTTATTTGTGATCTATAAATCGTACATTTCTCTTTTGCAAAGACATTGCGTATATTTAGAGATGCTTGTGTGATCCTGTCATTTTCTATCAATAGATTTTTTTTTTTTTAATTAAAGAGCAATCAAACACACACAATGCCTAAAAGAGGTTTCATGTGATTGTGTTAGACTTATGAGGGTCCATGTATCTTACCAGTGTGTGGATTGATATTTTTAGATAGGGCCCTATGAGTCCCATGGCTCTAGTTCTCAGGCTCCCGAGTGGCGCAGTGGTCTGCATCTCATTGCAAAAGGTGTCACTGCAGTACCTGGTTCAAATCCAGGCTGCGTCACATCCGGTTGTGATTGGGAGTACCATAGGGTGGCGCACAATTGGCCCAGCGTTGTCCAGGTAGGCCGTCATTGTAAATAAGAGTTTTTCTTAACTGACTTGCCTAGTTACATAAAGGTTCAATTAAAAATTGTATTTAAAAAATAGTTCCATTCCTTATAATTCCATACTCTATAATTGGCCAGGCTACTTAACAGCGACTATGTGTTCACAGGTATGCTATTATAGACAACCCAGAATCATTACAATATCAAGACTGCTTTTCTAGTTTTCTCCCCTTCCGTTGGGCACAGATGCTGGTTTGTGGTGGTCAGTTTTTACTGTATGTGGGCTTTGAGTTACAGTCTTGATCACTGCGGTTAGTTATATTTGTGGCTTCGCTTTTTCAATAGGAAGAGTCAGCTCATGTTGAGGGAGGCTGTACACAAGAGGGTCATTTGGATTCCCTCCCTCCCTCCCTCCCTCCCTCCCTCCCTCCCTCCCTCTCTCTGTCTGGTTTGAAGGTTATTTTGGGACATTTTACGTTTTATGTTGAACCTTGATTTTGCATTGACATTGTAGTATTTTCTGTGAAGCTTTGTGAGAAAATCTTTTAAGACATGCTCAATCCAAAGATTTTTGTTTTGTCATTCTGCAGTGCTTAGAAACCAGTTGTAGATGGTGCAAGTACTCTACTGGTGTGAGCATTTCTCTGCCGCACAACCTACATGTAATCTGTTTTTCTTTGTGTGTGTCTATTCCCATTCATACACAACATAGAGTTAACATGGGTCTGATTCTGCTGAAGTGATTTTAATCTTGTTTGTAATTGTAGTCGTTTTATTTTCTTGATTTTTATCTCTTGTAATGTACGGCCAGTTCAAAGTTGTGGTGCTGGAAGCAGTTCTTTCATGAGATTGACCACTCAGAAAGGAAGCTATTTTAGTGGCACTAACCTGAGGTAGAAGACTGCCGTCTGACGATAAGAGACTATCCCATGGAGTCTAAACTATTTACAATGGCTTCAATGCTGAAGACGGCTATCTTATCTTTTAACACAATGGAGAGTGTCTTTACGCTGTTTTATGGAAACTTCATTACATCATGGAATAGCCTAGAACGATTTTTTTGTTTTGTTTCAGTCTTGATGAAGTATATTAAAAAAGATTTGCCTACTGAATATTCAAAATAACTGTTTTCTGTGCTTATGCTTAAAAAAAAAGATTCCTCTTGATGTATCTACCCTTTGATTTAAATGGAAAGAGGGGGGAATAAAATATCACTTGGGGGGGAGGGGATATACAGTCATAATTTCAGGATGTAAATTACTGTCGCATTTTTTCTTACTTCTTTCTTGATGTTAATATTGATGTAAATACAAATTTCTATTTAAACATTACATTGTGTGTGTGTGTTGTGTTTCATTATAGTAACAGTACGTTTACTAAGTTCCAAAATAGCTTGGCCAGAGGGAAGGGAATGAGAACTTGGGTTAGAGGGTAAGTCACTGGACTAGATGATAAAGAATAGGGGCACTTATCATATGCGTACAAATGATGTCTGGAGACTGAGGGTCTGCGTGAACTAGGGGCCCAGAGGTGAGAGAGTGGGAGGAGGCGAGGGTTGTCTCTGATGGGGGGGTGGTTGGGTTATTGTATGGTGTGTCAAGAGGAAGATGGTGGGTACAGTTGGCTAGAGAGGTGCCAGCACATGTCATATGGAATATGGGGTCTCCTTGCCACTGTACTAAAGTGGTAATCTCAAACCTTTTCAAACAAAACATGAATTTGAGACTAAATGCACACCAAGATCCTATCGCTGTCATCAACAAACAAAATGTCTCTGCCCTTCTTTGTCTCATTGTTTAGTAGGCCTACTGAAGGTAAGAACATTTTATTGAGTTGACCTCTACCCGTGTCCTTTTCCCACACAGAGAGGGAGAGAGAACCAAAAATGTGTGCAGGGTAGTCATGCACCCCCGAAAAATCTGAGTGGGCACAAAGTATGTGAAAATGGCCTGGGGGTGGTCCGGAGGGGGCCAGGAAGTTGGAGAATTTAGAATTTTTGAAACACCTGAAACTGCATTTTTTTTGCCATAATCATTATGCTTAATACTATGTAAAAATATATATATATATATGATTTTTGTGCGTATCTAAGCATACCTCTTGAGCTGTCTGTAACTAAATATGCTTCTCTGCATCTATGTTAAAATCTGGATAAAAGATTGAAAGAATGTGAGTCTTATTCAATACATTTAGTTTGCTTGCTTTTCTGAAGTCTACCAACCTTACCAGCAGGCATTCCAGCTAAGATGGTTAGACAAGCTAGCTACTCTAACTTGATTGATGGCCTGAAATGGTTTCTTGGTAGCTAGTTCTGAGGTTTGGAGATTGGTAACCTATCTGGGCTAGCTAAAGCTTCATAAAATGCCTAGGTGGCTAGTAGTATTACAGAGAAACAACATTTTTTTTTTTTTTAACAGAACAAATCTGAGGGGTCATGTGTTCCCTACGGGCATGACGCCTATGTGTGTCAGTGGAGGCTGCTGAGGGGAGGACTGCTCATAATAATGGCTGGAACGGAGCAAATGGAATGGTCATGTGTTTGATGCATTTAATACCATTCCGCTCCAGCCCATCCTCCCCAATTAAGGTGCCACCAACGTGTGTGTGTGTGTGTGTGTGTGTGTGTGTGTGTGTGTGTGTGTGTGTGTGTGTGTGTGTGTGTGTGTGTGTGTGTGTGTGTGTGTGTGTGTGTGTGTGTGTGTGTGTGTGTGTGTGTGTGTGTGTGTGTGTGTGTGTGTGTTTGTGTGGGCCCTGACAGTGAATCTCAGTAATACAAAAATAAGGTCCAGTTGCCAGGACCACAAATTCCATCTAGACAGCGTTGCCCTAGACCACACAAAAAACTATACATACCTTGGCCTAAACATCAGCACAACAGGTAACTTCCACAAAGCTGTGAATGATGCAAGAAGGGGCTTCTACACCATCAAAAGGAACATACATTTTGACATCCCAATTAGGATCTGGCAAAAAAATACTTGAATCAGATATAGAACCGCCTTTATGGTTGTGAGGTCTGGGGTCCGCTCACCAACCAAGAATTCACAAAATTAGACAAACACCAAATTGAGACTGCATGCTGAATTCTGCAGAAACATCCTCTGTGTACAACACCAAATAATGCATGCAGAGCAGAATTAGGATGCTACACCTACAGAGAGATTAACCTAAAGAAGAGTCCCCTAAGCAAGCTGGTCATGGAGCTCTGTTCACAAACAGACCCCACAGAGGCCCAGGAAAGCCACACAACTACACCCAACCAAATCATGAGAAAACAAAAAGAGAATTACTTGACACATTGGAAAGAATTAACCAAAAAACAGAGCAAATTGGAATGCTATTTGGCCCTAAATAGAGTACATAGTTGCAGAGTACCTGACCACTGTGACTGACCCAAAATTAAGGAAAGCTTTGACTATGTACAGACTCCGTGAGCACAGCCTCGCTATTGAGAGAGAGCGCTGTAGACAGACCTGACTCTCAAGAGAAGACAGGCTATGTGCACACTGCCCACAAAATGAGGTGGAAACTGAGCTGCACTTCCTAACCTCCTGTCAAATGTATGACCATATTAGAGACACATATTTTCCTCAGATTACAGACACACAAAAAATTCAAAAACAAATCCAATTTTGATAAACTCCCATATCTATTAGATGAAATACCACAGTGTGCCACCACAGCAGCAAGATGTGTGACCTGTTGCCACAAGACGAGCAACCAGTGAAAAACAATCATTGTAAATACACCCCATATTTATAACTATCTATTTTCCTTTTTGCACTTCAACTATTTGCACATTGTTACAACACTGTAAATAGCCATAATATGATATGTGTAATGTCTCTCTCTATACCTTTGATACTTTTGTGAGTGTAATGTTTACTGTTAATTTCCGGTTGTTTATTTCACTTCGGTTTATCCATTCCACTTGCTTTGGCAATGTAAACATATGTTTCCCATGCCAATAAAGCCCTTTGAATTGAATTGAGAGGGAGAGAATACATGGTCGCCTCAACATTACAACCTTTTATCTTGTCTTTCCTGTGAATGGTCACCCCTGGCGTGCGCTTTTGTCTTTAATTATCTCAATTTCCTCTCACCTCAACTGCCGTTTTATGTGCGTTACTGTCTCTAGCCAAGCCTTTTGCGCTTGCTGTAGCCCTTAATCAAAAGTGAAGGTGATGTTTTATGGTCAGCAACCTGGAACTTATAAAATGACAGCAACTCAGAATAAACCAGTCCCATGAAGTTGGGCGCCAGTTTCCATGTTACTTGGAACAACATCCACGCCGTTTAAATTCTTGGAATATGCTATTATCCGGTAGTCTTATGTCTTATAACTCGACATAGTCCGAAAGGCTGAAAACTCATAAATTAGTCAAATCAAAGCCTAGGCTACTAGCCTACACGTTAAAATGACCTATTGATCACGGTTAAGTATGTTTATGTGGATTCATTGCAGCATAAAACGGTGTTCTTTGTGTCTTCAAAAGACAAAGACAGGTGTAGGAGAACGTAAGGGTGCAGCTGGGAGGGCGTGGGCAGCGGAAAACGTCACATATAAAGTTCACAGGGGGCGTTGCTTCGCTTATGTATTGGCCAAAATGGGAGTGGGCGTGTCTGAAACTCCCCTAGTATAAATATTTTTTTCCTCTCGTGAGATGTTTCGAAGGAGTATTCAAGACACCTGTCAAGAAGAACCTGGAGTGTAGCCCGTACATTGGTCGCCCTGCTTCGATATAACTCAAAGCATGGAATAAAGAAGTCATTTTGCATCGATACAGACTGGACGAATCAAGCCTGATTGCGCGCTTGAAAATCTTCAAGCTTCCATCTCTCCAGCACCAGTTGTGTTGTTTAGAACTTTGATATACCACATGTGACTCTTTATATTGTGGTTTTCCCCATAGACGGTTTAGTTTTTCCATTCGGACGCAACGGACAAATGCTTTTCCATCAATTTGTTAACGGAGGTCTGGAGACAATGCATCCCACTATTCAGAATGACACTACTTTCACTAAGATCTTTGTCGGTGGTTTACCTTATCATACCAACAATGCATCCCTTCGAAAATACTTCGAGACGTTCGGGGATATTGACGAGGCCGTTGTGATAACGGACAGACAAACCGGGAAATCCCGAGGATACGGCTTTGTAAGTGTATCGTACTTCATCTAACACGCTGTGCAATACTCCCTTCCAAATTCTCCATAACCTTCCTTTTGGCGGGACAAAACGCATGTCAGGCTGACTGTCTGCTGTTATTTTCTGCCCATGTTCTTTGTTTAGAAACCATTTAATTTGACTGTAAATGTAGCGTATTGTAGGTTACAGGAAGTGGACTACTGTAACGTGTGAGAAATTGTGTGAGTAGTGCGCTACAGAGCGCGTAGCAAACTGCCAGTTATTTTGAGCGCACATTATTTTGTTCCCTTTGGTGTCAAAACTCAGTGGTATCATGTAGATTCACTGATATTACTTAATTTCATAGTACACTGCATTTTATTTTGATGACACTTTATATTACCAAAGCCTTTATAACAAAGTTACTACATTGTAACCAATGATGAAAGTGCCTTGTGACAGATAAGTACACCCAGATGAGAAATTCTATCACGGGATACTTTCACAAACTGTTCCCCTAGCCACCTTGAATTAGGCCACTGTAATGCTTACCCAACCACCTTGAATTGAGAACATATTGAAAGTGAGGCAAGTTTCAGTTATGTTTTACTGGGTAGGCTGGGCCCACTGCACGTTTCCCACAACCAACTGTAAACCAGTACGTTTCCTTGACATTTTCTGTATGGATCTGTACATGTGTTGTTGACACTCCCTTGTGTATTGGGCTGAATGTGCTTGTGTAATCTGCAAAGCAAAGAGCGCGTGTTCTTAACTCGGTGTTACACACTTTGTTCGGCCAACAAGGATGTGTGGTGTTGCAGTCACCATGTTTTATCATGAGTAGATTATTTCTTACAAAGTGTAACATCAATTATCTCCGAGTCCTGAACAACAACCCGCTCCCTCTCCAATCACACACACACACACACACTTCCTCTCATACACAGAGAAATACACACACACACACACAATGATTAACAACATCAAATATATATGCATAATGAATATGAGCTGAAACAATGTGAGATGACCAAGCGTGAGGGTTTTACTTGCTCTGAGATATTTCACACTAATTTGCACGCAAGTTTATTTACGCACTTCAGAACAGTGTTTTTAACTATGTGTAAAAAAATAGTTGTAATACGAATAGTAGGGGAAGATAAGTAAACAGAAAATTATTGGTTGTATTTACAATTTTGTTTGTGTTCCACTGGTTGCCCTGTTTTCATCGCAACGGGTCACATTTTGCTGCTATGATTGCACATTGCAATTGCGGTATTTCACCTAACAGATAAGGGAGTTTATCAATGTTTGATTTGTTTTCAAATTCTTTGTGGGTCTGTGTGATCTGTGGGGAATATGTGTCTCTAATATGGGCCTACCTTTGGCAGGGGGTAAGGAAGTGCAGCTCAGTTTCCACCTCATTTTGTGGCAGTGGGCACATAGGCAGACCTGGCTCTCGAGAGAAGAAAGGCTATGGCAGCCTCTCTCAATAGCAAGGCTATGCTCACTATGCTTTTCTTAATTTTGGGTCAGTCATAGTGGTCAGGTATTCTGCTACTGTGTATTCTCTGTTTAGGGCCAGATAGCATCCAGTTTGCTATGTTTTTTTTTAGTTGATTCTTTCCAGTGTGTCAAATAGTAATCTTTTTGCTTTCTCATAATTTGGTTGGGTCATATTGTGTTGCTGTCCTGGGGTTCTGTGGGGTCTGTTTGTGTTTATGAATAGAGCCCCAGTGTAACGTATACGCTGGGAGTCGGGAAGCAAGTTCAGGGAGTGAATCATTTAATAAATAAACATGGACAAAACAAGAAACACGAGTAGCATACAGACATGAAAAAACGGAACAGAAACAATAACGTCTAGGGAAAGAACCAAAGAGAATGACATATATAATATAGGGAAGGTAATCAGGCAGGTGATTGAATCCAGGTGAGTCTGATGATGCGCTGATGCGCGTAATGATGGTGACAGGTGTGCGTAATAATGAGCAGCCTGACGACCTCGAGTGCCGGAGAGGGAATATACGTGACAGTACCACCTCCCTAACGCGCGGCTCCAACCGCAGGACGCCGACCAGAGGGACGGTCCCAAGGACCAGGAGTGGGCCAGTCTCTTCTGCCAGTCTCTTGAACCTGATGAGCCAGCTGAGGCATGGGAGCCTGACAAGCTAGCTGAGGCATCCTCGGTAGATTCGGCAACGGACACTTGACTGGACAACCGGGTCTTGTAAACTTGACGAACCTGCTGAGGCATGGAAGCCTGACTTGCCTGCTGAGGCATCCCCGGTTGCGGCAGCCGGACCCGACGTCACCTAGACTCACAAAAAACTCCCTGATGCTCCCCTTCGGTGAGGCGTTATTCTGTAACGGACCCCAAACCTCACAGCCATAGAGAGCAATGGGTTCTATAACTGATTTGAAGTATTTTTAAGCAGATCCTAATTCTCGGGATGTCGAGTTTTATGTTCCTTTTGATGGCATAGAAAGCCCTTCTTGCCTTGTCTCTTAGATCGTTCACAGCCTTGTGGTTTAGGCCGAGGTAGGTATAATTCTTTGTGTGCTCTAGGGCAACGGTGTCTAGATAGAATTTGTATTTGTTGTGCTGGCAACTGGACCTCTTTTTGGAACACCATCATTTTTGTCTTACTGATTTACTGTCATGGCCCAAGTCTAACAATCTGTGGAGAAGATCTAGGTGCTGTTGTAGGCCCTCCCTGGTTTGGGACAGAACCACCAGCAAACAGTAGACATTTGACTTCAGAGTCTAGGGTGTGGCCAGGTGCTGCAGACTGTTCTAGTGCCCTCACCAAGTCATTGATATAACACTCAGAGGCCAGTCTATTAGGTAAACCCATCTAGTACCGGGTTGGACCCTTTGCCTCCAGAACAGCCCGAATTCTTTAGGGTTTGGTGTTCAATCTTGCTCAAATGGTATCAAGGGACCTCACGTGTGCCAGGAAAACATTCCCCCACACCAGTCACCACTGCCACAAGCATGTACCGTTGACACCAGGCAGGAAAGGTCCATGGACTCCTGTTTTTCTACTTCTCAATTGTCCAGTGTTGGTGATTGTGTGCCCACTGGAGCCCTTTGTTTTTAGCTGATAGCAGTGGAACCCGGTGTGGTCGCTTGCTGCAATAGTCCATCCTTGACAAGGATCCAGGAGTTGTGTTCTCCGAGATGCCATTCTGCACACCACAGTTGTACTGCGCCATTATTTTTCTGTTCGTGGGCCGCCTTTTTGCTTACAAGAATCTTACCATTCTCCTTCAACCTCTCTCATCAACCAGCTGTTTTCGCCCACAGGACTGCCACTGACTGGATGTTTTTTGTTTGTCACTCCATTCTCGGTAAACCCTGGACACTGTCGTGCGTGAAAAGCCCAGGTAGACAGCTGTTTCTGAGATTCTGGATCTGGCGCACCTGGCACTGACGATCATACCACGCTCGACGACGCATAGGGTTACTAGTTTTGCCCGTTCTGACGTTCAATCGTACGTACACTAACTGAATGCCTCGATGCCTGTCTGCTTTACATACTGTAGCTCTTTGTGTTTGTTTCATGTGTTCCAATTTTCCCAGAAGTGATTTGATTCTATACATTCACATTGAGCTGTTTTCTGACATGCTGTTCCTTCTTTTTTTTCTTAGTGTATTTCGGTTCTGTTTTAGGGAAGATGTAGATTCTGGTTTTCTGGGTCTCTTGTGTTTTTGGTTGGATGGGTTTCTTAATTCTGGTTTTGCATTTTTCATCAAACCATTTGTTATTGTTAGTTTTCTTAGGTTTTCTGCTAGATTTCTTTTTACAATTTGATATGTTAGCTGATACTGTAGGTCAAATATACTGTTCTCTGTCTATTCCCTGTTTCACACCTGGTAGTTTGGTGGATGTGAATAACAGCTCTCTGTAACCTAGAGGGCAACCAGTGGGTCCATCTCCTCTATACCATATTTCTTGCAGGATGACAATGTCTGTGTTTCTGATTTCTTTGGTGAAGTCTGGGTTCCTTCTCTTTAGGCCAAAAGCCTACTCATGGGGTTGCTCGTTTGTGGGGGGGGGGGGGGGGGGGGGGGGGGGGGGGGGGGGGGGGGGTGGACCGACTCACTTTGGGTGGAGGAGTCGTCACCAACAGAACTTCTCCTGCTGTGCTCTCTCTTTGATTCTGTAAAAGTCCTGTTGGAAGTGTTTGATGTTGCCCTGCACGGCCACTGTTCCAGGCTGTCTCAGTTTCAGGGTCCTCCTTTTTTCACTATTCAGATTTTCCACCCTCTGCCTCTGACAGAGGGGTAGTGTGCTCTTATAACAGTTGTTTATGTTCCCAGTCTTGTAATTGTCCACAAATAGGGTCTCTGGATTGTCCCTGAGGAGCTTCTGTTTGTACTGTTTTTCGTGCAGTCTCTGTCCCTTTGTTCCCCTCCTTCTCCCTTTCTCTCTCTCTGTCCCCCCTCCCCATTTATAGCTCAATGCTCTCTGTCCCTCCCTCCCTCTCTGGGGGAGGCTATGTGTTGTGTGTTAGAAGGTAATCCCCTGGTCACAGAGGTGTGACGTGTTGGCGCTCTGCGATAAGGCTGCAGTTTCTTTTTGACTTCCTTCCACACACAGACACCCCCCCCCCTTGTCAAGCTGTGTGTGGTTATGAGAAAAGGGGGGGAAGGGAGAGTGTCGGCGAGAGAGATAGATAACAAGACAAGAGAGAGATGAGGGGAGTTAAAGCAATGCATATTTTCCCTACCTGCCTGTTCATACTCATGTTGATGAGTTTAGCCAGCCAACCAGTGCGTGTTCTGTCTCTGGCCCAGGGCCGGACAGTCTGCCCGTTTCAACCCTGACTTCCCATAGCAGTCGAATTCCCCCGGCAGGCAGCCTTCAGAAACACAGCAATCAACCCGTCCAGAGCACAGTGTTCGCATAGGACTCCAGAGTATGATGCTTTGAAATAAAAGCAAAAAAAGAACGAAGTGCCATCGGTGCCCTGAACTGTTACTAATGTCATGTTTCAGTTCACTTCGCCTCATTTATTAGCAGAGTTTGGAACTACTCTTACTGTAATAGATGCAGTCACAGCTGTGTGTGTGTGTGTGTGTGTGTGTGTGTGTGTGTGTGTGTGTGTGTGTGTGTGTGTGTGTGTGTGTGAGAGAGACAATGAATGTGTGTTTCGATGTACCATGTTACTGATTGCTCTTATTTAGCATCCCCTTGTTAGTAAAATAATGATAGAATTGAAGGATCCCCTCCCTGCACACCCAGACTCCCACCATTCCCTGTGATAGGTCAGGATGCCGGTGCCCCCTAACCCGAGAGACTTACTCCCCCACAGCAGCAGACGGCTCAGCCCTGAAATCCTCTGTTTCATACTTTACCATCACACACTATGTCATAACCACACAGGATCTTACTATCTACTGGAGCTCAAACAGTACAGTATGAAACCTGATACGCTTTACTGGGATTACAGGGATTTATTGGTGAGATACGAGTTCCCGGATTGATCACTTCCTGAATCCCAAACCTGTGTGTTCTTTCCTCTTCCTGTCAGGTGACTATGATGGACAGGGGGGCGGCAGAGCGGGCATGTAAAGACCCCAACCCCATCATCGACGGTAGGAAGGCTAACATCAACCTGGCCTACCTGGGAGCCAAGCCCCGCAGCCCACAGACAGGTGTTACACACACACACACACACACTCTTTCTCTCATACACAGACAGGTGTTACACACACACACACACACACACAGACTCTTTCTCTCATACACAGACAGGTGTTACACACACACACACACACACTCTTCCTCTCATACACAGACATACAGGTGAGCGCAGCAGATGACACACTGTTGACTACTATTATAGCTACATTCCTCTAGATTATACGGTACACAGACAACACACTTGGTGACACACACAGCTTCTCCCTGAGGGGGCCATGTGGTCAGGCTCATAGTGTTAACTACCAGCCTGTTAACTACCAGCCTGTTAACTACCAGCCTACCAACCACCAGCCTGTTAACCACCAGCCTCTTTTTCCCCATTCAGACTCCACACACTCACTCTTCTCTCAGCCTGTGGAGAAAATACAGGGATGAAATCTAGTGCACCACCATATAGATGACAGGCATGTCATTTTTAGATGTAGCATATGTGTGAATGACGCACAGCAGTATACTGTACCTCTGTTGGGGTGTTGTTGCTATGTTACACTCCAAACATGCAGCTGATGAGATATGTCAGAGCATGGTATTTTGTTATTTTGTGTGAGATGAGAGAGTCTGTGTGTGGGTGTGTGTGTGGTGGTGATAATGAGAGAGGGGGGGGGGAAATAACAGCAGATCTGACTATTCCTTGTCCTGTGTGACTCAACTCACCCAGGGAGTCATGATAAACAGAACATTACCAATGGGGGGGGGGGTCTGGGTGTGTGTCTGTGAGAGTCAGAGGAACATTAAGTGTTTGTGAGAGAAAAAGGAGTCTGAAGGTAGTGAGATATTGAGGGAGAGGGAGAGAGCAATAGAAAGAAGGAAGGAGAGATGAGTCTCCTATCATCACATTCATGGTGAACTCAGGAGTCAATGAGGTCAGAGCTGCATGTGTGTGAACGTGTCAGCGAGTGTGTGTTTCTCATCAGTGTCCCCGTAGATTCTCGGTTTCGCTTATTTAAACAGTGCCAGAGTCTGTTCAGCTCACCAAGGGAGGGAAAGACGGAAGGACAGAGAGATGAAAAGTAAATGAGTGGTAGGATCTCTTCCTCCAGACTCTGTCCCTTATGCAAGCTCTGTATGTCTGTCTGTCCTGGTCTGATTTCCGTCTTGTCCTCCCAGTAGCTCAGATGATGTCTGTTGTTTTATATAGTATCTGATGGTCTCTGACCCTGCTGGGTTCTCTCTGCCACACAGGTGTCTCCATCGGTGTGCAGCAGGTCCATCCCGCCCTGATCCAGAGGCAGTATGGGTAAGAAGGAATCACTCTCTGTCTCTGTCGGCCTTTCACCTTTTCCTCTTGCCAATCTGTCTAGTTGTGTGTTCAGCACATGTTGTAGCTGACAGTCCCAGTGGTCTCATAGAGTCTGAGAATGACCCCTCAGCCAGCTGTGCTAGCATCAGTTACAAGAGAACACAACTCAGTGAGAATATCCAGACACTGGCTTGCTTCACTTAACTGGCGAGCCTGCTGCTGTTTCCTAACATGGATACATTTGGACATGGGGATATTCTTAGCCTGCTTATGGCTCTCTTTCTCTCCCTCCCCCTCTGTATCTCTCTCTCTCTCTCCCTCTCTCTTCCTCCCCCTCAGTATCTTTCCTTCATCTCTCGCTCTCTCTCTTTTTCTCTCTTTCTCTCTCTCTCTCTCTCTTTTTATCTCTTTTTCTCTCTTTCTTTCTCTCTTTCTCTCTCTCTTTTTCTCTCTCTCTCTCTTTCCTCCCCCTCTGTATCTTTCCTTCTCTCACGCTCTCTCTTTCTCCTCTCTTCTTTCTCTCTCCCTCCCTCCCCCCTCTGTATCTTTCCTTCATCTCACTCTCTCGGCCATGGTTGACCTACACAGGCCGATGCGCTACTAGTCAAACCATTACAACACCTACTTACACACACACACTTCCAGGGAACGAGTGTGTTGTGAAAACAGGCTGAGTAGAGAAGTGAGGGGTTGGCCTGTGAGTCAGGGTGTGATGGATGGGTGAACAGTCTCAGTGGCATGGGATGTGCGTGTGCTTGTTTGTGTGTCTGTGGGAAAGAGCACTGTTGACACCGTTTCAGTCAACTCACTCATACTGGTAAGTGGCAGGCTAGTTCTTAATATTCCGTACCAAAGTTATTAGTGATCTACAATGAGTGGACAAAACATTAGGAACACCTTACTAATATTTTGTTGCACACCCTTTTGCCCTCAGAACAGCCCGACTTCATCGGGGCATGGACTCTACAAGGTGTCGAAAGCGTTCCACAGGGATGCTGGCCCATGTTGACTCCAACGCTTCCTACACTTCTGTCAAGTTGGCTGGATGTCCTTTGAGTGGTCGACCATTCTTGATACACATGGAAAACTGTTGTGTGAAACTCAGCAGCGTTGCAGTTCTTGGCACAAACCGGTGCGCCTGGCACCTACTACCATACCCCTTTCAAAGGCGCTTAAATCTTTTGTCTTGCTTAAAAATCCCTCTTTAACCTGTCTCCTCCCCTTCGTCTACACTGATTGAGGTGGATTTAACAGGTGACATCAATAAGGGATCATAGCATTCACCTGGTCAGTCTGTCATGGAAAGAGCTTTTGTGCATGTTTTTGTACACCCAGTGTACTTCACAACTAACTTAGTTGTGAACACTTAGTTTGACCCAGAAATAAAACATCTCTCTGGCATTTGTTTGGACAGAAGGGAGATGACCAGAGCTGTCCATGGTTTCTGATGAGTGCTATACTATATTAGTCTAAATGATCCTTTCCTATTCTGTGAGGCCAGTCTGATTGGGGTGTGTGTTCTGTGTTCAGTGGGAGCAGGGATTGTGATAGGCCCGTCAAACCCCCATGGCTCACAGGGCTATTAATATTGCAGCCGCCGGCTTTCAATTATTGAATGATATATTGAGTGGTAAGGGAATTGAGGCTGACCCAGATGAGCCTGTGAATGAATTATGGTGGGCTGATTGAATGTCTCCTTCAGAGAACCAATGGACAATTAAAGCACAAATGCTCCCTCTCTTCTACTGGGTTTGATCATGATAAAGTCGCTGTCTTGTCTGCCACAACAATGGGAAGGACTTCCTCTTTCTTAATCTTTTGCGGAAGTCACTTGGTATGGGGTGGATTGATCTATCTTGGTGAAGTCTTGACTACTCTGTCAAAACACACACGCGCACCCCCCCTCCCCCCCCCAAAAAACCCACCCAAACTCATCATTTTGGCGGTAAGTAAGCACCATTGTCTCAGAGCTAATAGAGTCGGGCTCCTTCTGTGGGGAGCTCCGCCTCTCCAGGAGTTTCTCTGGCCCGGGGTTCAAATATTGCTCTGTCTGTCTGTCTGTGTCTCTGTCTGTTGTCTCTGTGTTTCTCTGTCTGTGTGTCTCTATGTCTCTGTCTGTGTGTCTCTGTCTGTGTGTCTCTGTGTCTCTGTCTGTCTCTGTCTGTCTTATTGTAAAGGGCAAATAACAAAGATAAACAGAACAAGAGAAACAGAGCTTCTGTCCCCAGGCTTGGTGTATTTACATGGATGTTTAAGAGGGGACTAATGACTAATGGTAGGAGTGGCTGTGAAGAGGTGTGTGTGAATGCAAGTGTGTGTGTGGGGGGGGGGATCTCAGAATGTGGTCCAGTGGCTGCCTGTAGGACCCAGAGTTGGCAAGGCAGCCGCTGAGGCACCATCTGGTCCAGCTAGCTGGCAGGGCAGACGCCAGGCAGGGCGCTGACAGAGAAGTGAGATTTGGCACTTTATTCAAATTCTGTTCTTTTTTTTTGAAGGAGGAGAGGAAGGAGGAGGCCGGGTGCAGTGTGGTGGGGTGTGTTTCCTGTTGAAACACAGAGACAGGGTGGGGTTGGGGGGGGATTATAGGGCTCAGTCACTGCAAACACACATCTGGGGAGGCAGGCAGGATTTGAGGGCGGGTGTGTGTGTGTCCGTGTGTGTATGTGTGAAGTTGTTGTCCTTTGCTGAAGTGGCAGTGTTACGGTGTCTGCGTGCTTCAGTTCGGCTGGCGGCTGGCCAAAGTCGACTAGGCGAACCGAACGAGTGTGCTCGCATACTCCCTTAAAATGCATTCGCTTGAAAAAGCAGAAATAGTACTGTTTGTCCGCTTTGAGACACTGTAGCAGTATACACTTCCTCAAAATAGTCCGAATTAATCTAAGATAACTCAAGACATCTGTCATTAATTTTGACCTTTTAGCGGAGGAGATCTTAGTCACACAATTTGACATCTAACTTAAGATGTTTGGTGAAGTATTACCCCCCCCCCCCCCCCCCCCCCCCCAAGAAAATGACATCAGAACGAGTTGCATGTCTCGTTGAATGACAGCAAGATGACAGTAAGAATCCCTACTGTTAACCAATCACCGACGAAGGGGTCTAGACTTCGGCTACCGACTTCGGCTTGCCTCTCAAAAGTTGTGTGCCCGAACAACCGAAAAAACCCTCACCGAAGTCCAAAACGTCACAAAATGTCGTCATAATATATGCACAACGCCTTCCGAACTGTCTCGGCTGGGAAGCATGCGGTCGCCTTTAGAATGGCTCAAACTGAGCCTCTCTTGTAAAACACCCTACCATCCAAACAGTGCCTCTCTTGTAAAACACCCTACCATCCAAACTGAGCCTCTCTCTCTCTCTCTCTCTCTCTCTCTCCCTCCTTTATTATTCGCAGTCTCCTCATTCCCCTACATTTCCCTCCTTTACTTTCTCTTCGTTGCCTGTATTCTACCCTCTATATCCTCTGGACATGGAGATAGTCTCTCCTCTTCCGAGTCGTTCCCCTCCCCCCGTCTCTCCTCTCTACCTATTGAGCATTGGGGTGAAATCATTTTCCCTCAGGTGTTATTTTCTGCTTCCCAGGGACATAATTAGACAAAGCTCTCCACTAAAATAGCCAATTATAAAAACCCAGTTGTTACAATCCCCCTGATGAAAGGGATTGACATTCAGAAACATTTGATCACGTGCCCATCTCACATTCCAAGGTATTATTTTACAAGGATCCTGATCTACACATTGTGTGTGCTTGACGTAAATCTTTACATACAGTATTCGGGTAATACTATGCCAAAGCTAGCACTATTCGAAAGCTGAGTGTTCAATGCCGTATGTCAGTCATTCACTGGGCATACTGGGTGCTGTATGTCCCCTGTAATTACAGTGGTGTGGTACATCATCTATGGATACTGTAGTGTACGTGCCTCTTTCTCCACGATGGCTGAGCCGTATGTTTGTCCTCAGGCCTGTGCATACATTCCTAATGTATAACCGCGTACTGTACACTTGTATCTATAATTTTCTTTGTCTCTTCAGATTGGCCCAGCAGTATGGGTACCCCCAGGCCTTCCTCCAGCCCAGCCTGTTGCTCCAGTCCCACCTCAGCCCCTCTCAGGCCTCCCTCTCCTCCCCGTATCTGGACTATAGCTCAGCCTACGCCCCCTACACCTCCACCCCC
The DNA here is from genome assembly GCF_016432855.1 of Salvelinus namaycush. Classification (NCBI taxonomy): domain Eukaryota; kingdom Metazoa; phylum Chordata; class Actinopteri; order Salmoniformes; family Salmonidae; genus Salvelinus; species Salvelinus namaycush. The sequence continues at coordinate 37,333,423 of NC_052320.1, read as the reverse complement.
TCCACTGGCCTGGAGCTCTACCCCTACGCCCCCTCGCCCTCCGCTAGCTACCTCCGCTACTGCTACTCCCCCGCCACACCAGGCCCTACCATGTCTGCCCCCCCCACCCCTCCCACACCCATCCACCTCTCCCTCAACCCCCTCGCTGGCCTCTCTGCCCCCCCTGCAGCCTACCTCCAATATCCCCTCCACCACCCCGACCGTATGCAGTGAGGGGGGCCTGGGTTATGGAGGTGGGTGAGTGTAATCGGAGGGGGACACTCATGACAACAACGTCTGGAGACTTGGAACAAGAGGATTATTGCACTAGGACCTGTGACATCATCAGGACGAGACTCCTGACAACCAAGGAGAGTGGGGTCAGAATCAAAAGGGCTTTGTGAAAACAAACTAAACACACTGAGATTTCTTCCTTTTTTTCTATTAGGGTTATTATCCATTATTGTTATCATAGTTGTTACTATACTACTATTGCTGTTGTCGCCAATGTTTATATGAATGTTTGAAGAGCTCTCCTTGTGTCCAATGTCAAACGTGATGGAGTCAATGGAACATGAGAACACAAGAAGAGGAGAATGAATAATTCTAGAACCTACCACCTTCCACTCCTTACCGTCAGAGACCACCCACCCTCGTACACAAGTAGCTCAGGCTTTTCTGAGCAGCCCTTTAATGCTGTGGATGGGGTTTGAAGGTTGGGCGAAGATGAGTTGGATAGCCATTATATTTCACCAGATTCTCCGCCTCACTCTTCCAGAAGTACTACTGAACATTTCATTAGCGAGGTGAGACAGACGCAGAATCATAGAATTAGAATACTAGAATGGACATGAACCTTCTTATGATGGTCCAAAGGTCAGCCATGTTGGTCAGGGAGTTGGAACCATGGTTTGCCAGTGCTGTGATAAAGCAATTTATCAGCACTGTGTTACCTAGCTAGCCAGCCAGGTTTAGATATAAATTTATCAAATTAGCTGCCAATATGCCAACATTCCATTCAAAAAATTGTGAATTCACAGCCATACACTGGCTCAAATCAGTTAATGGGACTTAGACAAGTTGTAAATGCAACAAGTACTGATATTGTATCACATAATAGCACTCACAGCTTTCTGTTTACATATATTTCAGAGGCAATTTTATAGCCCCCTCTAGTAATTGAGTAGGATTTACAGTACCTTCAGAAAGTACTCATACCCCTTGACTTATTCCACATTTTGTTGTTACAGCCTGAATTCAAAAATGATTTAAAAAAAAAAAATAATCATCTCACCCATCTACACACAACTCCCCATAATGACAAAGTGAAAACATGTTTTTAGAAAGTTTAGCAAATTTATTGAAAATAAAATACTGAAATATCTAATTTACATAAGTATTCACATCCCTGAGTCAATACTTTGTAGAAACACCTTTGGCAGCGATTACAGCTGTGAGTCTTTCTGGGTAAGTCTCTAAGAGCTTTGTATACCTGGATTGGACAATATTTGACCATTTTATTATTTTCAAAAATCTTCATGCTCTGTCAAATTGGTTGTTGATCATTGCTAGACATCCATTTTCAGGTCTTGCCATATATTTCCAAATAGATTGAAGTCATAACTGTAACTCAGCCACTCAGGAACATTCACTGTCTTTTTGGTAAGCAACTCAGTTGCTTACAGTTTAGATGTGGCCTTGTGTCTTAGGTTATTGTCCTACTGAAAGCTGAATTAATCTCCCAGTGTCTGGTGGAAAGCAGACTGAACCAGGATTTTGCCTATGCTTAGCGCCATTTTTTTTTTCCTGAAAAACTCCCCAATCCTTAATGATTACAAGCATACCCATAACATGATGCAGCCACCACTATGCTTGAAAATATGTAGAGTGGTACTTAGCAATGTGTTGTATTTGATTTGCCCCAAACGTAACACTTTGTATTCAGGATATAAAATGAATTGCTTTGACACATGTTTTGCAGTATTACTTTAGTGCCTTGTTGCAAACAGGATGCATGTTTTGGAATATTTTTTATTCTGTACAGGCTTCCTTCTTTTAACTCTGTCAATTGGGTACTATTGTGGAGTAACTACAATGTTGTTGATCCATCCTCAGTTTTCTCCTATCACAAACTCTATAATCACAAACTCACCCTTGGCCTCATGGTGAAATCCCTGAGTGGTTTCCTTCTTCTCCGGCAACTGAGTTATCCTTGTAATGACTCAATGTATTGATACATCTTCCAAAGTGTGATTAATAACTTAACCATGCTAAAAGGGATATTCAATGTGGCTTCTTTTTTTTTTTACTCCATGGTCGATCGAGGAAAACCTCCCTGGTGTTTGTGGTTGAATGTGTGTTTGAACTTCACTACTCAACTGAGGAAACGAACAGATAATTGTACGTGTAGGGTACAGAGATGAGGTAGTCACGCAAAAAATAATGCTTAACACTATTATTGCACACTGAGTGAGTCCATGCAACTTATAATGTGACTTGTTTACTCATGAATTTATTTAGGCTTGCAATAACAAATGGGTTGAATACTTATTGACTAAAGGCATTTCAGCTTTCATTTTGTAATCATTTAGAAAAATGTTGAAAAACATAAGTTTGACATTATAGTGTGTAGGCCAGTGACAAATTCTCAATTGAATCCTTTTTAAATTCAGGCTGTAACGCAACAAAATGTGGGTAAAGTCCAGGTGAATACTTTCTGAAGGCACTGTATATGGGCAGCATCCTCTCCTGGACAATCTTCAGGAATACCTTTCTGTACGTGGCCTTATCACCTCTGTACATTCTATTCTCTATTTCAGAATTTTGTTCTATGTCCATTTCCTCAAGATTCATTCCTCCAGTGGAATAAATGTTTATGCACTCTCTGTCTCTGCTTGTCCGTCTATCTGCTCTATTCCCATTTTCCATGTCCTCCATATTTGTGAGTAAATTATTGCAGATTGAGATAATCACAATTTCACTGAATATGCCATTATTATTATTCTAATTGAGTATGGGATGAATATGTATAAGGTAGACAACACTGTAACATATGCTTTTTATATGATTGTTACCCTAAGATATTCATGTCAAAGCAGATTTTAGTAAAGTATGTATTTCCATATTCATCATCATGGGGAGACCTGCAACAGCTGGGGTAACTGACTATCTCAGTATTTTTTAACATGAGCAGATGCAGAAAAAATTCCAGGCGAATGTAGTCTGTACTATTTGGTATTGGAATAGTAACGTAATGTTATAACGATACAATAGTTGTCTATCAGGGAAGGTGAAATGATCTCTGCTAGAACGTTCTTGTCCATACTTGACTGATTGATGCTATGGGGGAGGGGGGGTGCGCGATTCAGTAGTTGTGTGTGTGTGTGTGAGGCAGTGAGTACGCGTGAGTGTGCCAGTGTGTGTTTTTGTTAGCTTCAGTGTCAGCCCCCATTGTGAGAGTCAGCGTTGTGCCATTGTCTCTGGGCCAGCTGCAGGGTACAGAGCTGCTCCAGGAGTCTCTGTCTACATAACCACCTTATTCACATGTATGATGAAGCCATACAACCACAAGAAAATATGCATAATAAAAATAATTTGTAATTAAACAAAATGACATGACTGTTTTTTTTGAAAACCAAGATGTCATGATGTGTGCATTAAGTGTTGGTCTACATGCTCTGGTTAATTCACAGATGATGTGTTTGCGCGTGTGTGGACACTGGAGGTCTGGAGTGTTTGGGTGGCTTACCATGACCATCTGTACTGGACATCTGTGTTGTGTGTGTGCGTGCGTGCGTGCGTGGGAGTATCAGTTTTTAAAAAGACATTTCCAGAAAATATTCAAAGTGAAGAAAGACATACACTTGGATTACACACAGACTTAATTTCTACACCAACTCCTTCGATTCTTCCCTTTATTCAACCAAAAAAGAATTCTGTTATATCTGGGGGGAAATGCTGTTGTCTATCGATATGGGAAACACCCATAGCCTTGACCCTCCCTACTCCAGCACACAGACAGTATTGCTCAAACACCGGAGGCTGGTGAGAGCTGGAACAAAGTCAACTGGAGGAGTCTCATGGCCATACTTAGTCATCACACACACATACAGACTTATTGGGACACAGCACTGGCTAAAATAAACACACACCATCTGTTTTTGATCTGTGCTGAATACCGAGAGGAGACAGAGAGGAAGACAGTTCAGACTAACAAGATGCACCTACTGATGGTGCCCTGGTTGGTACAGCACAAACAGTAGAGAACAAATGTACTCTTTCAGTTCCAGAGAAACCCTCGAGGGACACAGAGAAGCTGTAGCCGGCAGGCGCTAAAAACAATCGCTCACTCCTCTCTGTCCCCATAGGAAACTATGTTGCTATTGTTGTATTCTCATAATGGTCTGGACATGTTTATAGTTAGCCCCTTCCCACAGGGCACACACTGGTTGAATCAACGTCGTTTCCAGGCTCTTGGGCTTTGCGGTGGCCACTCTGGTATGGGTGTCCTTGGCAGAACGGTGTCGCTATAACCAAGTGGTCACATATCGTTCTTGGTTCAACTACGCAACAGCAGGTCGGTGGAGTTCTATGAACATCAAGGCAGACGAGGCTTTTTTCAACATTCTTAAATTGGGGGGAAGGGGAGCCAGAAACATGTGGGGAGCATCATCTTGTGGTCATTCCCACTTACTGCAAGCCAACGCAACACAGGGCATTAAATGCCATACTGGTATAATGGGGTAAACAAAACACGATGACACACATTTTGTATCAAGTTTTTTTGGTTTATTTTCATTTAAATATGTTTTAAACTGCCTTATGCTGACATTAAGGATCAAATCATAAAAGGAGACTTCATGAAAAGCTTACGCAGCCCTTCTCTAGTGAAAGGAATCGTGTTTGGGATACAACATTTCCTTTAAAAAAAAATAATAATAATCTGAACAAAAAAGCAGATGGTTTGTGTAAAAATGAATATCATAGCAAATACCACAGTGAGGGGAGGATAAGTTATATGTCTTAAAAATGGATAACGTAATGAAAGATAATCGTGACACAAACAGGAGAGTGGTCATGAAAAGAAAACAAAATGAAAAGTACTGTTTCTGCGAACTCGATTAAACACGAATTCACATACGGACACACACTCACTGGCAAACACACTCACGCACAAACAGGCACACACGCACTCACTCTCACTCTCACACTCTCACACACACATACTGTAGAAGCACCCACACTCACGCACACACACACACACACACACACATAGATAAAATGAAGTGATTTGAAAAATGAAACCCTGGTCAAATCTAATGGTATCATACATCCACGTCTTGTGTCTGAAGTGCAGAAAACAACTGAAAAAAATTGAGAGCGATAAATCAGATGCATAATGAAAAAGCATGCCCATCTTCACTGATCTAACACAACCCTATCCGACTAAAAACCTGGAGTGTTGCCCCTCTATCCTCACCCCTACCCCCTACCCCCTATCCTATACCCTTACCTGCCCAAAGCCCACCCATGCCCTTACCTCTTACCCCACCCAAACCTACATCCCCACTGGGCAAACACTGGTTGAATCAACGTTGTTTCAACGTTGAACCAATGTGGGAATAGATGTTGAATTGACGTCTGTGCCCAGTGGGTGCCCGCCTACACCTCACCCACATGCATCTGTGGTGACAGGTCTGGTCCTTGTGTCTATGTGGATGTGTGAAGGGAAGACTTGGTGTGGCTGAGGAGGAGGAGGACGAGGGGAGGTTAGTGGGACTGTTGGAGCAGGCCCTGTTCGCCTCTATCAAACACAATGTCCAATTCAGTATACAGAGTGAGGTTGGAGGGAGAGGAGTCTCGTTGCATGTTGAGGTTGAAGGTTGTGAACCTGTCTGTGTATGTGTGTGTATGGGTGTGTGTACAGTTTGTGTATAAATACATGTCTGAATCTGCAGGTTTAGTCAGTGTGTCTCAATGTGAGTGTGTGTGTCTGTGTGTTAGTTAGTGAGTCTGTGTGAGTGAGTGTGTGTGTGTTGGCGGGTTGGGGGCAGCACGGGGGTTGGTCGACACAGGGCCTGTCCCTCATCCCTCGTCCCCAGATAGGGACAGGCTTATAGGGCTTGTGTCTTGAGCTCGATGGGCTCCCCGCGGGTGTCCTGCTGGGTCTCCGTCTCGGGGGGTCGGCTGCCCTTCAGTGTGGCCAGGCGCTCAGACAGACCGCGCATGCGGGGAAACAGCATGAAATCGTACAGAAGAGCGCCCATAGCACCTCCTATCATGGGACCCACCCAGTACACCTGACACAACACACACGCGCGCAAAGGTTAGCATGAAGATATGGCACGAGCAACTTGTATTGTTGACGCTGATATAGTTTTGGTACTAACTATACTCTTAAATACTATAAGATCATAGAATCCATGGTGGATTATTTGATCTATTATACGAATATTTCAGATGCTGCATTATGGTGTATGACTGTGCGTTTCTCACCCAGTGGTTGACAAAGTTCCTGAAGAGTACAGCGGGGGCGAAAGACCTAGCAGGGTTCATTCCAGCACCAGTGTAGTACATCTACAGCAGAGAAGGACAACCGGGCGCTCAGAATGAAATACGTGTTTCTGTTGTACACAATGCTGTTTTTTTGTGTGGATTCCACTATGAGTACCTTTTGGTCATTGTGTGTTTGTTCCCCTATCTGTGTGTGTGTGTGTTCCCCTATCTGTGTTACTCTGGGTGTGTGTTAGTGTCAGTGTGTTGCTCACCCCCATGAGGTGTCCGACGGTGACAGCGAAGCCGATGGACAGGGCAGCAGAGCCCATACGTCCGTTCCTCCTCTCATCCGTCACGGCAAAGACACAAATCACCAGCTGCATGGTCAGAAACACCTCCACTGTGGTGCCCATGCCCAGACTGATGCCAGGCTGCAGCTGTAGATGGCCAGAGGAGAAAAATATGAATCAAACTTGAGGTCCTTTGTGGACAAGTCATTTTGTAAAATAAGTCTGTCCTCTTTCTAATGACGTGTATATTGTTTGCGCAGTTAGATGTGGTCTTCAAGTTAGGTTCGTAACAGGACATGTCAGGAATGACTCAATCAAAGATGCAACACAAATCAACCCAAACTGTTTTTTACATTAATTTTTTCATCAATGCTTTCAGTGGCCTCACCGCTATAGCCTCAGTTTTACATAACACTGATGGCTTGGATTGTGCTCATTGTACAGTAGCAACTGTAGTTACCAGAAGGTTCCGTGATGATTCCCTAATCCCTGTTCATCTCTACCCTTTCTAAATCCCCAATTACATTCAAGAAGCCTACCGAAGCTAAACCAAACAATTATCAAACCTTATCAAAATTGTTGACTGTTGTTGATATATATATATAATATTTTTTTGCTTATTTGAGCTAACAAGGGTCCAAAATGGCACCCTATTCCCTATATAGTGCACATATTTTGCAGTGCACCATGAAGGGAATATAGGAAATAGGCCCAGTGCTTTTTGAGATGTGGGTGAGTGGTGTCTTACCATGTTGAGAGCCATGTTGCCCCTCATGTTTTTTGGGGTGACCCCATAGAGCACGGCGACTCCGGCCACGGCCCCCAGAAACTGGGCAGCCCAGTAGAAAAAAGCGCGGAACAGGGACATCTGGGAGCCTACCAGATAGGCGAAGGTGACGGCCGGGTTAATGTGGCCGCCACTGATGTGGCCGATGGACTGGATGATGGTGGCAGCCGCCAAGCCGAAGCACAGCGCCACGTGCAGGATGTGGTGAGGCCCAGTGGTCCAGCGCAGCGCAGCGCCGATGCCGAAAAACACAAAGAACATGGTACCGAAGAACTCAGCGAAGACCGCCCGCCAAAACGCCATGGACCGGAACTCCCACATGCTGACCGTTCACTGGACGCTCCTCGGAACGGGAAATGTTCTTGGGGAAAAAGTTGTTGGGGTGAATCTAGAAAAAGCTTGTATCTTCTAAAAGTCTAGGTGATCTTTTTGTACTGTTTCTGATGCACACAAAAAAAAAGAAGTGATTTCCCTTTGGCAGTCAGCTAGCTGGGCTGACCTAAACGTTGTCTCACTGAGCCAATCAGTTGGAAGACAAACGGTTTAAAAAGTCAACAGAGGAATCCACCGACAGATCTATTTCTAATCTACGAACGATCTGGAGTTGGCTCGCAGGCAGTCGAACATCAACTCAGCTTTGCTTGCCTCCACTAGCCGCCTGTCGTAGAGACATAGGGGTGTGTGTGTGTGTGGGGGGAGTGTGTGTCTCAGAATAGTTGTCAAGAGGTGTGCATTGATGCTAGAGGAGTGGTTCTAGAATAGAGACAGGGATAGACGGAGTGTCCTGTGGACGTTTTAGCCTCTCTGACGGAGGGGAGAGGGCCCGCCGGGGGCTTTATAACACCCCCCCAGGGGCCCCGAGTGACGCCATAATCCCCCCTCTGGGCCAGGGGTGGGGGGGGGGCGGACATACAGGACGACCCGAAATCAAACAAACTTAACCCCTCTGTCGCCCCCCCACAATAGACAGAGCGGGAAGAGAGGGGGAGTATCACGGGAGAGGGTGATTGTGAGGAGAGAAGGAAGGGAGGGGGGTGAGAGAGTAAGAGAGGAAGAGAAAATAGTGAGAGTGAGATGAGAGGGAGGAGGGAATCAAGAGAGAGCAAGTGACTGGGTGAATAAGAACTAGGTATGGATATCGACCCCACAGAAGTGATGAGGGGAGTTTGTCTAGTTGGCATAGTGGCATATGTACAGTACGTCATCTGTTGACATGTTATAACCATGATAACCATGGGGACAAGTGCTGATGGCGGGGAACGGACGCACACACAGATAATACAGTGATCCATGGGGGGGGGGGGGGGCAGACAGAAGAGCCTAACGCCAACAGTGTGCGGAATTAACATGTAGACTGAAATGCCTGACCTTGTGAAACCATTGTCTTAGCATCGAGCATGTACGCCGCATGTGAACAGCGGAGCTGCTTGGTTGTTACAAATGTGTTCGTAGCCATCATTCATGACTGATAAGATGTCAGGAAGCGCGTGTTGTGCACAGAAGGGAGCGAAAACAAATGAATAGTTGACACAATCAGCTGTGGATTAGTATCATGTCTGTATGTCAGTCTGGTCTGTAACATCTACTAGGTAGAGGTGAATGCACTCACACAAAGCAGTGCATTTAATCACTGACCTCAAATCCAAACGGCGCTGTTAACAGAGGTATTAAGCATACGTTAGTAGTTATAAGCAATACTTAGGGGCTTTGAGCAAGACATTGGGACCTTAAATGTCTGCATATAATGTACAATAACAGGGCACTTCTTAGAGGTAATGAACTTGACATTGACACCCAAAGCACAGGACAGAGGCATGCATATGAACATATAAACGTTGACTACTGCTGCAAAGTGGTTGGAAACAAATACGTTTAGAAAAACGAACAGAATTAGTCGAACTATAAAATATCAGCACTTCCAGAACAGTCAGGTATAATTTAGACGCAGGTAGCTGTTTCGTCTCTTTCTCACTCTCTCTTCCTCGCTCTCCATCTCTCTAGGAGGTGCTGGGATGTTCAGTGGAGAATTGATTAGGCAGAGGTTTGTATTGTGTATGAGGGTGTGTGCCAGGCAGGAGGGGTGAGAGGCAGGGTGACCCGCTAGCAGCCAAAGCCCTGAAAAATCCCTGTATGGGTCTGGGGAAAGGGGGGGGGACAGGGCAGGACAGGAGTGGGGGACAGGGGAAACAGGGGTTATTGAGCTCCAACACTGGAGCATCGAGCTGACCAGTCCAGAGCCATCGCTGGGCAGAGTGGGCTTTAAATGGAGAACGCTGAGCTCAGCATTTCAACTCTCTAAAAACACAAAATGCTGACGGCACAAGGCAGTTATTTCCTATTGTTTGTTATGCGGAGTGAGAGTGTGTGTGTGCGCGCGTGTGTAGATTAGAAAGCAGATCCATGTGTGTTAGAAACTGAAGGTGCATTCGTATGAGTGTGCATGTTAGACGATGTCTGCGCACACACATTTCGAGCGAGAGTGTCTGTGCGCTCGCGCAACTCTTGAGTGTGTGCAAGAAATATCATTATGGTTTCAATAACGATTGCCCAGTTTTTATTCTTAAACATCCATAACTTTATAGAGTTAACAAAAAACAATTCAAGAAGTTTTACATTTGCAACGAGACATCCATAACAATTCAGGTAACAAAACCCAAAACATATTCAAAAGGTATATCATCCCCCAAAATGTTTTCCTCCTACAATTGCTAATTACAACCCAAGAATCTTTTAGAAGGGGGTAGGGAAAAGCTGATCCCACAACCGGTTTAGACCTGGGCCATTAGAGGGCTCTTGTCTGAGGACTGATTTGACAGTGAATAGCAGAATAACAGAGCTTCGAGGGGAGCGAGCCTTAGGAAGATGACAGCGATGGTGGCCTATGTTAGCGTGTCAATGATCAGAGTACAGAATGCTAGCCTCTTTAGCATTTCAAAGCATTCACAGACAACAGGGTGAGTAATGCTAAAATAAAAGGATTCTGTGTTACAAAACGGACATTTCTTTGAGTGGTTGTTGGTTTATATATCACATTTCTGCGTAAATTAGTATAACATCACTGATAACACTGAATATTGATAAAATTGTGTAATAGATCTATAATGTATGTACAATTTTACATGTTGTGGCTAAGTGTGAAGGTTACACATTCATATGTATTTAGAAATTATAACTGTGTTGTCTTCATCATTATATGATCATATTGTATATTTAAATAATAAGGCCCGGGGGTGTGGTATATGGCCATTATACCACGGCTAAGGGCTGTTGTTAAGCACGACGCAACGTGGAGTGCCTGGATACAGTTCTTAGCCATGGTATATTGGCCATATACCACAAACCCACGAGGTGCCTAATTGCTATTATAAACTGGTTACCAATGTAAAAATAAATGTTTTGTCATACCCGTGGTATACGGTCTGATATACCACAACTGTCAGCCAATCAGCATTCAGGGCTCGAACCACCCAGTTTATAATATTGCATTTATCTTATGCTAATGTACACAGAACATTCTCCAGTGTTAAATTAAACACTGGTCCAGTGTCTATACAGGTCCACACTTTTCAGTGTTAAATTAATACACTGCTTAGTGTAAAGTGTTATTTGCATATTTCCCAGAGTGCCTTGTCTTTCGAGTGAATTGTAGAATATTGATGAGTGAGAAAGTTACATAGGGTCAAAGGTCATACCCCCCAAGGAATACTAACGTCCCCTGTTATCGGTAAAGGTGAGATGTTAGCGTGTCTTGGGGGTATGATCTTTGACCCTATGTAACTTTCTCACTCATTATTCACAATTCATTCAGGATTACCGTAATCATGGTAGCATCCACATTAATGTAGAAGTGTTTAGAAACATATTCTCTTCTTATTTACAATAAAAGTGACTCCAAAACGACACAAAACATTATTTACCATGAATTTCTATAGGACACAAATCATCTGAAACACAACCAAAACAAACTGCAAATGCATCCAACAAGTTTGTAAAGTCACAAGCTTGATGTAATCATTGCGTGGTAGGAATATGGGACAAAATACCAAACTTTTGACTACTTTATTTCCAAGACTCTTTAGACGAGTCAATAACTTTTACCCACCTTTTTTAGGGAAAAAAATATTACTTGCTAAACTAAATCTCTTTCTCTGTGCAATTGTGTTAGTATAAAATAATATAATTTTCCCTTCTTTTATTGGTACTTCAAAAAGTATGCATACCCCTTGACTTATTCCACATTTTGTTGTGTGACAGTCTGAATTCAAAATTGATTAAATAGATTTTTTTCTCACCGATCTGCACACAATGCTCCATAATGACAAAGTAAAATACATGTTTTTATAAATTTTTGCAAATGTATTGTAAAATGAAATACAGAAATATCTCATTTACATAACTATTCACACCTCCGAGTCAATACCTTGTAGAAGCACCTTTGGCGGTGATTACAGCTTTGAGTCATCTTGGGTATGTCGGTATCAGCTTTGCACATCTGAATTTGTGGATTTTCACCCATTCTTTTTTCAAGCTTTGTTAAATTGGATGGGGAGTGGCGGTGAACAGCAATCTTTCCACAGACTTTCAATAGGATTCAAGGATTCTTGTTCTGAAGCCATTCCAGCATTGCCCCAGTCTAAGGTCTTTTGCACTCTAAAGCAGGTTCTCATAAAGGATTTGCCTGTATTTGGCTTCATTCATTGTTCCCTCTATCCTTACCAGTCTCCCAGTCCCTGCCGCTGAAAGGCATCCCCATAGCATGATGCTGCCACCAAAATGCTTCACGGTAGGGATGATGTTAGATGGGTGATGAGCTGTGCCTGGTTTTCTCTGGACACAGCGCTTTGCATTCAGGCCAAAGAGTAACGTTTTTGTTTCTTCAGACGACAGATTCTTTTGCCTTTTTGCAAACTTTTTTGTGTGCTGTCATTTACCTTTTTGTCAGGAGTGGCTTCTGTCTGGCGACTCTCCCGTAAAGCCCAACTTGATGAAGTGCTGTAGAGACTTAGCGATCTGGCAGGTTCTCCCATCTCAGCCAAGGAACTCTGTAGTTCTGTCAGAGTGGTCATTAGGTTCTTGGTCACCTCCCTGACCAAGGTCCTTCTTGCCTGGTTGCTCAGTTTGGTCAGACGGACAGCTCTAGTCAGAGTCTAGGTAGTTACATATTTTTTCAATTTCCCAATGATGGAGACCACTGTGCTCTTGGAAACTTTCAACACTCTAGAAATTATTTTATACCCTTCCCCAGATATCTGTCTCATCACAATTCTATCTCAGAGATCTACGGACAGTTCCTTGGACTTCATGGTATAGTTTCTACTCTGACATGCACTGTCAACTGTGGGACCTTATATAAACAGGTGTGTTTCTTTCTAAATCATGTCCAATCAATTGAATTGACCACAGTTGGACTCCAATCAAGTTGTAGTGACATCAAGATATGATCAAAGGACATTGAATGCACCTGAGCTCAATTTGGAGTGTCATAGCAAAGAGGTGTGAATACCTATGTAAATGAGATATTTATGTATTTAATTTTCAATAAATTAGCAAAAAAAATCTTAAAACAGGTTTTCACTTTGTCATTATGGGGTATTGTATGTAGATAGGTAAGAAAAACATCTATTGAATCCATTTTTAATTCAGGCTGTAAAATGTGGAATAGGTCAAGGGGTATGAATACTTTCTGAAGTCAATTTAGCTCATTATTTGAATAATTTATTTTATACTGTTATTATTGCTCATCTTTATCAAGGGTGTCAATAATTTCAGACCCCACTATATATTGTTGTGTAGCATGATGTGTCCCTTTCTAGTTTTGCTCCTGTTTGTTGACCTGCTTAGCCCTCATGGCGGTCTGGGTGACGGTGGACAGGGAGGACCGGGATACGCTGGTTGCCTCCACCATCTCTATGTCCTTACAGGTCAGACATGCAACCAGCTTCTGCCTCGATGCACTGGGGGCAAAGAAGAACTCATGGGACACCCCGGCCAGCACTGCACCCAGCACCGGTCCAATCCAGTACACCTGGGGGAGGGATGTGGAAGGGGAGAGATAGTGGTTAGGACTGATGGAGACATGGATAGAAGAAAGAGGGAAAGAGAGGGAAAGAGCTGAAGGGAGGGAGTGAGAGAGGGGGGGAGAGAGAGAGCAAGAGAGAAAGAGAGCAAAAGAGAGAGAGAGAGAGAGAGAGCAAGAGAATTTGTTCGGTATGCAGTTCAAGGTGATATTGTGACTAATAGATGTGGAGGGTTTTACCCAGTGGTTTTCCCAGAAGCCAGTGATGATGGCTGGACCCAGGGAACGTGCCGGGTTCATACTGCCTCCAGAGAACCGACCCTAAGAGGACACATACCCAATGATTAAAACATAGTACAGTAAACTGAACAAAACTACACAAAACAACACTAATAAACGAAACAATTAAACTAAACTACCCTCAACTACACTAAACTATTAAACTAAATTACATTAGAGATAAGAGGAATCAGACGTGAACAGTTCTGACCCCGATGAGCACGCCTGCGCTGAGAGAGAAGCCGATGGCCAGGTTCCCTGGTTCTGTGTTCTCCCTCCGACGGTGGTCCTCCACAGAGAACACAGTGAAGACCAGCTGGAACGTTGCCAGAAGCTCCATCCCTAGAGCCTGGGCCGCGTTCACCTCGAGAGGAACCTAGAATTGGAGGAAGGGAGGGGTGTTAGGGTTCCAAATGAAACAAAAAGTCTAAAAGAGTAACATGATTAGATTTAGACTCCCCCCCCTCCTTTCACACACACTGACCCTGCTGACGAAGCAGTCTGCGTTGGTTTTGAGGGGCAGGGCGAAATAGAGAGCCCCGGCCCCCAGGGAAGCCCCCAGACACTGGGCTCCCACGTAAACCAGCGCCCTCACCAGGTCCAGCCTCCGCGTGGCCAACAGAGACAGGGTAACTGCTGGGTTCACCTGCACCATGAGAGAGAGAGGCATAGAGTTAGAATTGACACTCAATCATAGTGATCAATTTACAGTCATTCTGTGGAGAAAGGTTAGAGACACACACATGCATACAGACACACAACCATAAGTCCAGAAAGGCAGGTTCACCTGGGCTCCGCTGATCTCTCCAAAACAGTGTCCCAGGGCAACAGCCACCATGCCTGCAGCCAGGGCTGGGTAGAGGGGCCCCGTGGAGGCCTCTCCAGGGCCCGGCACAGAGGCCCCCAGAACAGCACTCACAAACACCAGGGAACCCAGCAGCTCGGCCAGCATGGCACGCCAGAACTCACGACTACGCAACTCCTCAGGGAGAGGGAACAGGGCCACATGTTTTAATCCTCCTGAGACAAAGCAATTCATTTTTGTCCTCTCTAGTGGACATCAGTTCCTTGTGCATATCTCTGAGGCCATACAAGCCCCTGTATTAAGTCCTGTTGTCCTTTTGAGAAGACATTCTGGGCTTTTCAATCATATCACATATGTGGGGGTGTGACCTTGACAACTTTATCTTCCTGGGGCCAGACTCACAAAACCTTATTAAGAAGACATTTCTTCTTAAATGCCATTTTTTCCTTAACTATAGACTTAAGAAGAAAGTTAAGCAAAGTTGCTATTCCTTAAAAAGGTTATTGGAAATGTTCTTGCACAAAAAGTCAAGATGAAATTTATTTTCAAGAATCTAATTTTCTTAATTCCAAGATAGCTAAACCCGTGTCTTAAATTCAGGGCAGTGAGAGAAAAAGCTCATGAAAGCAATTGAACATGTTTCATTCACTCACAAACTTCATCTGAAATTTTCAGTATTGATTCTTTTAAACCCAAGAACAGGTTTTAGAAACGTAATCTCAGCAAGAAATATGCTAATTGCTAGCTAGATAGCTAGCTAAATTGGTTGCCTAGCAAGAAAAATCTTAAGAATATTCCTAAGAAGATATTTGAGAAGTTCATAAAAAAAATCATTAAATCTGAGGATATTATTGAGGAATTGCACTTACAAACTATCTTATGAAGTTCTTTATCTTACATATTTTTTACGAAATAGGTTTTTTGTGAATCTGAGCCCTGGTTCTTAAAAAAAGGTCAAAATGTGCACATTTTATGGAAATTTGAAAAGAAGTGTGTGTAATTATTATCATTTTTGTGAGTTTGATATTCAAATTGTTTCTAGTAAGTAAATATATCAGGAATAGTTAAGTGAGTTGTCAGGACTGTGTTATAATTTGTTCACATTAAATAAGAGCTAAATAAGAGATTATCAAGAAATGTCCTCTGTAGTGGACACCCGGATGCCGCAACTATGTTTTTAACGTACTATACCCCCACAAAAAAATTTAAATCCCAAACCATTTTTTTCAGGATATAGCATTAAACTACCATTGTAAATACCATATCAAACCCAGTGTCTTGAATATAAAAATAAGAGTTTTATTAGCATGCTAACCAACCCACGCCTCTCTGATACTTCCATTTCGGCTTATCCTGAACACTTATCATTAGATTATGGTAGATGTGGGCACAATCCAAATCAAATGGCCTAGCAAGTTATAATGAAGTTATGGAACTAATCTGTGGATTGATCTATATCAATGTCTGAAGAGGCCTTACCGCCACGTTGATCCACGTTCAGGTTATTAAAATAACCTGACTAATTGCCTGATAATGTCCAATCACTTCTTGCCAACCGGTGGTAAAAACCAAGCTTTCTTTTTTATACACACACACAGCCACACTCACAAGGCTGTCATTGTAAATCATTATTTGTTGTCTTGAACCAACATTAGTTAATTACAGGTGAAGTAAGATAAAGGAAAAGTAAGCATCTACATTGGGCTTATGGAAACTTTATGAATGTTCGATAAAGCCTTTATAAGTTGTGTAGGAAGTAAAAATATATATATTTTAACTCACCTCACGCAGTGTCATGTTGAACAGGTTGAGTGCGTAATTATCTGTCTTGTTTTTCTCTCCGTCCGTTTCTGTCCTCCTGCGGGATCCTTTTCTCTGTCTGCCTGTCTCGCCTTCTGTTCGTGTGTTTCGTCTGTGTGACTGGTCTTTCCCTGGAGGAGCGTCTGAGTGGCCCAACCACAACACAAGAGGACTGCCCCCCTCTCTGTCCCCCTCCTCACCCCCCTCTCTCACCCCTCCTTTTACTGACCCCCTTCCTCTCCGTTTTGCCTCCTCCCTCTCCTACCTGTGTGTTATGAATTAAGTGGAGTGATTGTCCAAGTGTGTTTGGTCACCATTCCCCCTCCCCCAGTATGAGGCTATGTTCCCCAAGCGAGGGCTTCTCCTCCTGGGCTGAGCTCAGCTGGAGTGTCCTGAGCACCTGGCACACATCATAGCTCCTCGGACTCATTTTCATATCAATGACACTGAGGAGAGGCCCATTACTGAGTAGAGATGGAGAGAGCTAGAGGAGCCATATCATGAACAGGCCATATCATTACCAAACACAATTACATTGTCCACATTATGGGATGGACTGATCAGCAACTGTATATGGGTACAGTTTGATTGGATCCAACCACAAGGTCAATCTATCCCATATATTGTAATCAATACTTTTTTGAATGATTGATAGCTGTAACAACGTTATCATGTTGGCATAGAGAAACAGAGGCAGAGAAAAAGATAGAGGCTGCAGTGATAGTGGGATGAGTGCAGGGGTGTCTGAAGGACAGTGAAAGGTTGACCTTGACGTCATGTCCCTTCCACACGGAAAAGAACTGAACACTTTCCTGGTATTAAAAAGGGCCAAAGGTTTCTATCTAATCTAAAGTTTATCTTCAATGATCTAATATGTAACTGTTCATCTCCCACGCACCATGGCATCTCCTCCCGCCCCTCCTCCTTTTTCTCTCTTTCATCAACCTACTTGTGAGGTACCATTCGAATCTCCATGGAGACAGTCTCTTTCATGATGCAGTTGCCATGGCACCTATTGTGATGCTGGCTCAATGGATGCTTTTTCTCATCATCTTTGATAGGAAACAAATACCCCTGTGAAGATCCACCCTAAAAAAAACACACAGAGTTGCTGTGTTTTAACATTCACAATGTATTTACTTTTTGAGGTATTTGATAACCATTTTACAAACATTATCCTTGCAATAAAGTCAAGATATGAGCCAAATTGCACGGCCATGAGTCTCAAGTTGTGACGTGTTGTGCGACAGGCTGTGTGATAGTTTTGATTAGAACTGATTAATCAAACAGATCAGGCTTACATTTTTTAAATGGCTGATAGAGTGGTGTTTGGGGGACAAGAGGGGACCAGACGAGGTCAATGTCCAAGAGAAGCCCCCTAGGCTTCAGGGGCCCACTCCGTACAAGACCCGGTCCAGAATTAACTGGTTGGGGGGGAATGGTAGCGTGCCCCATTATGGGGTGGATTACCCCCCTCCACGGGCGTTGTTATGCCCCTTTTGTGGAGTTAAGCCCCCCTGTGTGGGGCAGGATGGGTGGGGTCGAGCAGTGGAACCCGCTGGCTGGGGAGTTTTCAGTCCCCTCCACCCAGAGTGCTGACACTAACACAACCATGTGCACACACACACACACACACACACACAAACCCCCACTCAGACCTCTAACTGGTTGCCACAAAAACCCCTCGAAAAGTGCCAGCTAAGGGATACAAGGGAGATAGAGACCATCCATCAATCCCATAATAGAGAGTGCATGGATAGTGTCAGAAGAAAGTTACGCCGTTATCTCCCTCTTCCATAGCATCAACTTCTAAACGATCAGCACACTCACCCATTCTGGTTTCTGTGTGAAAGGTGTAAATGAGACCTCTTCCCCCTCGGTCCCATTTAAGAAGAGGAAGTCCAGCTGGCGCCGACTGGAGGGCCTTCCCTGCAGCATGTGCTCCAGACAGGGCTCACCAGGGTACTGAGGTGTACATAGGGTTGTCTGCGAGTGTGTACAGCGCCGCTCTTACACCTCCATTCAAGCGGAGGCTACTGTACGAGACTGCTACAGTGATTTAATAAAACACAAACAGGAGTGAAATGAGGACCCAGGGACATTTGGAGTGTCGTCTGTCTACTAGATGTTTTTTTATTCAACTCACAGTACATTCTACAGATGCACACGTGTTACATCACCTCGATACAACATGGTCTCGTAATACGTCCTCTTAAAAATGATAGATTGGTCCTAGAAATATAGAAAGGAACAAATTTAAAGTCACAAAAACTGTACATTATTAAAAATTCACTTAACACCACATTTGCTTTTATTTTCATGTCTTTTCTTTTTAAATATAGAAAAAAGAATGTCCCTTTTGTGTAGCAAGGAACACAACAATGCATTTCCTATCGACTGGTTTCAGTTCAGTGTAAGAAGCTTTAAATAAAACCTGGATTGTGGAGTATCGCCCTGCCGCCGTCATACCTTTCCCATAACCCACCAAACATGCCACGCTATGGAGCGCAGTGGCCCCTTTACAGAGAAAAAAATGTATTCATAATAAGAACGTGAGGTTAGCTAAATGTGCACACACTTGTATAGACGCCTATTTTCAGCACGAGTCAAGAACAAAAGGTTTCTCCTAACACACAAGCTATGCCTGTTCTCTACTGCCAAGCTGCAGAAACCTACACACAAACACCTCTCAACGCACATTTCCTGTTATTCCGCAGTATTCAGAAAGAAAAGAGTAATAGCATCTCCCCAACCTGAAAGTTAAGCTTGTATTTTGTGGGAAGGGGGTTATGAGTTCTTGTTTTAGAAGCACAGGCCTGTGTCTCTACGTTAAGTATCAAATTGACGATTGAACATTCAGTGTTTCCCAAATACCTGTTAAGATCCTTTAAACTTAGAATGCAGATATATTTTTTAATCACTAGGAAATATTGAGTCAAAACAATTCTTCCAACAAAAGGATGTCGGTAAAAACATGACATATTGCAACAGAACAGTCAACCAATAATATTTCAGCAGCGTGCTAGTTTTCCGCACAATTTGGCCAATATGGTAAGCTGCAACACAAAGCGAACAGTGTTTTAAACGGAGGTTTAAAATGGCGGTAGCGTCTTATTAGTCCTATTCACACAGTCTATGGGCACACCTCACCTGAAAATTCCCATTGCTGTGACTACCGGTCTTCGTTGTGATTACGAAGCAGTGAAAACACAAAACAGTAAAAAAAAAAAAAAAGCCTCCAGTTTCTGAAACCAGTGTCCTTCACACAGCAGCAGGGTAGTCGTGTGTATGTGTGTGTGTCTGTAGGTGTGTGGGTGTGAGTTAGGGGAAGTTACGTGTGATGTGACAGTCTTTAGAGAGAAAAAAACGATCCTTTCCACTTTGTTTTACTGGCCTTTTCATAAATCGTCTAAACATCTCAACTAAGGAGTCTGTACATATTCACTACAAGCTATTGCTATTAAATAATCCCAGCTATTGTACTCTTTATATATATATATATATATATATATATATATATATATATATATATATATATATATATATATATATATATATATAGAATATATAATAAAAATATATTGAGAAAAATTGCTTCTAGGCATAAGACCACACATTACATTTCCATTGAACAGTTAAGAGAGTATCCAATCCCAAAGTGTTTGAGTTTAGAGCGAACCGTAGGGTTTTGATCCACTTGTGGTCGAAACGAGGTCAGAGCATATCCGGTCTGAAGCGAAGTGGTCGCATTGGTCTGGCAGACCTCCTGACCGGGACCATGACACAGGGCAGAATTTGAGAACCAATCAACTCAGGGCCTCAGACCCTCCTCCCGCCCCCCAGAGCAAGGGATGGACCAATATCGTGGCCTTGTTATGAGAAAAGGGGTGAGGCTTAGGAGAGAAGGTGACGACAGCAGAATTCCAAGCAGGTGGTCAGGTGCAGAAGTGAGAGTGCAGTGGGAGGGCGGGAGGGAAGAGAGGTGGAGAGCTCAAACATCCCCCTCTCTGTCATCCAGAGAATTTCAACCCAACAGGGTCGAGGTTTTAAAAAGGAAAAACAAGAACGACAGACAAATAACCAAATCTATACATATCTATACAGCGCTGGAGGAGACTCCAGCCCAGACAGTCTTAGTAGTAATGGAGAGCATAAGCGTCAGGCAATGGGGTTAGGGCACTGTCCTTGGCCCCACCCCCAGCGTCCTGGGCTCCTATTTGTCCTTGCTCTCGTAGAACTCCGCCCAGCGGTTCTCGAAGAAGCCCTTCATGGAGTGTCCAGCCATGCCCACCTCGGACGTGTCCTCGTTGAACTGCTCGCAGTTGTTGAACACCAGATGGGCGTCCGCTGCAAACTCCTCACAGCTGCAGTACCTGGGAGCAGGGGAGGAGAGGGGAGAAAGACAGGTCAAATATAAAGGTGACAGGTTTTCAGTAACATTATGGAAAACGAGAGAAACCGGCCTCCTTAAGGAAGTTTGGGTCATGTTGTAGACTGACACACAGACAGAGAGTGAAGTAGTGCCCTGTACCCTCCCTGTAGCAGCCTCTCCCTCATGGTGAGGAAGTCCATGGGGTTCTTGATGATGCGTCGGTAGCCAGGCACCATGCGGGGGTTGACTGGCTCCAGGAAGGGCCAGGCGTCAGCGTGAGACTCCATCTCCATAAGGATGATTCTACACACACACACACACACACACACACACACACACACACACACACACACACACACACACACACACACACACGTTAGAAGTGGTCCTACAGAAACCAGTGTAACAAGAAGTGATCTGAAGTCAGTAAATGGAAGCTCGTGGTCCTTTAACGACTAACACTGAGGAGATAACTGATCTAAGTTCAGACTCACTCGCAGTAGGTGAGGTCGGGCTGGTTGCGAGTGGTCATGCGGCGGCGCTTGGCGGGCGAGAAGCCCGTCGTGCATCCCCCGTCTCCCGAGTAACGGGAGGAGGAGGATGGGGTGGGGCCGCCGTCCTTATGTCGCATTGCCATGCCATCACCACCGCCACTACGTCTGCTGGGCACCGTCTCCTCGCCAGAACTGTCGTCTTCGTACCTCCTCTTCTTCACCCGGGTCCTCTGCTTGGAGGAGCGCTGGTTGCTATGTGGTGACTCACCGTCACTCGCCTTATAAACAACAACGGGACACAGTGAGACAGAGAGTAAATAACAGCCCTGGGGAAAGGTTAAGGAGGACTCAGGGCCACTTTACAGAGTAGCAGGTTTTGAAGGAGATGAGGGCGTACGGTAGCCTGGGTGACGCGCGACCCACGTGACTACACAGCGAGCTGTGGGTAGAGAGGCTGGTGTTAGCATGACTAGGCCTAAGGGCCTCACTGCTACTGACAGTATTACGGTTTAATAACGGGTTCAGTTTAAAATGAAATTCGTCAAAACGACAGGGCAGATAATTGTAATCACATTGCATCAATGTGACTTTTTCAAAAAGTAATCAGTTTCTCAATCTAACCCAGGTTGAAAAGGCAGGAGATTTCTATCTGCGACGTTATGAACCCCTGCCCTCTGGTAGAGGCTTGGCAGACTTTACCTATTGGAACCAAACGAAACTCATCGCAGTACATGAATGTCGTTTTTCGTCACAAAATAAGGGGGCTCCTTGTAGTACGTAGGCCTGCCTACCTCGCTTTCAACTCAGTTTTGCTCCTCTCAAATTTTGAATAAAAAACTTTTTCAAATCTCTGGAGCAGCTGATATCTACCTTCATCTGGAATAGCAAACCTTCCAGAATAAAAAAAACAAATGCTTCAAATAAACCACTCTGAAGGTGGTTCAGCTTGACCTAATTTCAAATTCTATTATTGGGCTGCTAACATTCAGAAACTCACATTTTGGCTTCATACCCCTGGGACAGACTGGTGCCTTCTAGAAGCTTGGTCCTTTCCTCTCTCACTTCCCTTGTTAGCTCCACTAGACCCATTACTGCATCCAAATTTACTTCTAATCTGGTTGTAGTTTCTTCTCTTAAGATCTGGACAAAGTTTCGGGAACCATTTTTGGGTTTTAAAGGCCCCTCTGTACTGGGATCCATTTGCAACAACCATTTTCTCCCTTTCGTCTTTGGATTCTGCCTATTGTATGTGGAAAAACAAAGCCTTGATAAGCTTCAAAGACCTTTATGAAAATGAGGTCCTCTGCAGTTTTAACGATCATCTCTCTACCCTTCCCACTGAACGAACAATGACTACACTTAAGTAAACACAATTACATTTAGATTTGACTCCCAATACAGTTAAGACGTTGAACTAAAATGCCTCTACCGCAATATATACACTATTACTTCTAATATGACAAGATCAACTGAAAAATGTATTCTCACTCATCTATTCTTATTTTTATTTCCTTAAAAACAAAGCTATTTCTATTACATATATACAGTTGAAGTTGGAAGTTTACATACACCTTAGCCAAATACATTTAAACTCAGTTTTTCACAATTTCTGACATTTAATCCTTGTAGAAATTCCGTCTTCAGTCAGTTAGGATCACCACTTTAGTTTAAGAATGTGAAATGTCAGAATAATAGTAGAGAGAATGATTTATTTCAGCTTTTATTTCTTTCATCACATTCCCAGTGGGTCAGAAGTTTACATACACTCAATTAGTATTTGGTAGCATTGCCTTTAAATTGTTTAACTTGGGTCAAACGTTTCAGGTAGCCTCCTTGCTCGCACACGCTTCTTCAGTTTTGCCCAGAAATGTTCGATAGGATTGAGGTCAGGGCTTTGTGATGGCCACTCCAATACCTTGACTTTGTTGTCCTTAAGCCATTTTGCCACAACTTTGGAAGCTTGCATGGGGTCATTGTCCATTTGGAATACCCATTCACAACCAAGCTTTAACTTCCTGACTGATGTCTTGAGATGTTGCTTCAATATATCCACATAATTTTCCTCCCTCATGACGCCATCTATTTTGTGAAGTGCACCAGTTCCTCATGCAGCAGAGCAACCCCACAACGTGATGCTGCGACCCCCGTGCTTCACGTTTGGGATGGTGTTCTTCGGCATGCAAGCCTCCCCCTTTTTCCTCCAAACATAACGATGGTCATTATGGCCAAACAGTTCTATTTTTGTTTCATCAGACCAGAGGACATTTCTACAAAAAGTACAATCTTTGTCCCCATGTGCAGTTGCAAACCGTAGTCAGGCTTTTTTATTGCGGTTTTGGAGCAGTGGCTTCTTCTTTGCTGAGCGGCCTTTCAGGTTATGTCGATATAGGACTCGTTTTACTGTGGATATATATACTTTGTACCTGTTTAATCCAGCATCTTCACAAGGTCCTTTGCTGTTGTTCTGGGATTGATTTGCACTTTTCGCACCAAAGTACGTTCCTCTCTAGGAGATAGAACGCGTCTCCTTCCTGAGCGGTATGACGGCTGCGTCCACAGGCACACCTCCAATTGCATCAAATTATGTCAATTAGCCTATCAGAAGCTTCTAAAGCTATGACAATTTTCTGGAATTTTCCAAGCTGTTTAAAGGCACAGTCAACTTAGTGTATGTAAACTTCTGACCCACTGGAATTGTGATACAGTGTATTATAAGTGAAATAATCTGTCTGCAAACAATTATTGGAAAAATTACTTGTGTCATACACAAAGTAGATGTCCTAAACGACTTGCCAAAACTATAGCTGGTTAACAAGAAATTTGTGGAGTGGTTGAAAAACGAGTTTAATGACTCCAACCTAAGTGTATGTAAACTTCCAACTTCAATTGTATAATTGGCTGTATAGATATGTTTATGATACAGATCTACCAGGGCCAAGACATCTTGTGGCATGCCACAGGGTATGACAATTGGACCTGTATTATTCCTAATCTATATCAATGACCTTGGTGCTGTGTCTAACGTACTTCCCATTCTCTTTGCTGATGATACCAATTTGATTTTATCACACAAGAATTTTGATTCACAAATTAATGAAGCCAACTCAGGCATGGCCACATTTTCTGAATAGTTCCAGAAAAACAAATTATTTTTAAATGCAATTTTTACCCCCAACTTTATTGTATTCACTAGTAAGAATAAGAAATATTGTTTAAAAAAAGAGCCAGAATCTCAATTGGTGGGAATGAAAAGGAACACGTTACATCCACTAGATTCCTCTGAGTTTTAATAGATTAAAAGTTTTCCTGGAAAGATCATATTCAATTTGTCTGCAGCAAAGTGATGAAATCTGTTGATATCATCAGAAAGATTAATGGTTTGGTTCATCAGGCTTGCTTCCTAACTCTATAATATAGCTTAATTTACCCATATCTCATTTACTGGTCAGTACATATGCCTCATACCTACACAAAATTACTCATACAAAATACATTTGCAAGACTAGCCACCTTCTCTAATTACCTGGCTCCATCTATACCTTTGTTTAAGAAACTCAATATCTTGTCTATTTACGACAATGTACGACAATTATGCACCTCCCAGACAGTTTACCTAAACCCTTCAATGGATTCCTCCAGGTTAATACTGAAATACATCTATACAATTATCTTCACATAACATCATCCCTCAGCGAAGACTGGGGTCAGCCTGATGAACCAAACTACTAAGTAATCTCCTCCATATAGCCTAACTCTCTCACACTCACACACATTTAAACAAAACAAATATATATTTTTTTTGTGTGATTACTGATCAATTAATTTATACTTAGGTTATGTTATCGGTTTAAATTTTTGTACTTATGTATTGAATATAGTTTTTTGTGGTGTGGTCTTCATGTAAGCCCTTAGGCTTCCAACCACACATTGTTTTTTAAATAATTATTTTATCTGTATTGTTGTCTATCACTTGTTTTCTTTGGTGCAAATAAATACAACTAAATACAATTAAAACTATGCGATTCCAGTCTATTTTAAAATGGTAAAAACAGGTGCTAGCCATGTGCTTTTACTACATGAGCAAAAATTATTACTTAGTATTTTTATCCGATATGGGAGTGAATGCATTCAAGCAGCATATCAAAATGGTATAATGTTGTAGGTTACAATGTTGCAGGTTAGCCAAGGCATAATGTTTTATTATAAATCAGATTATTTCACATGGACATGTGGGAAGCTAAAAAGCTAGCCAGCTTGCCGTTTTAGCCAGCTAGCTAGCAAGCAAGCAAGGGAAGACAAGAAAATCACTGCTATCGCCCGTCTGAATGTTGCTATTTGGGAGACTAGGAACGCAAGGATCGGCAAAGTATCATGCTACCAAAAGGTATACATTGATCCCCAAAGAATCTGACTCCGGCAAACGCACGCCCTTTAAATGACAGAGTAAGCTGTGGATCGACCTTTAGGTGAACAGTGACCACTGCTGTAATCCATAAGGGTAGCCGAGCAGAACCCCAATCAGTCCTCACCTTGGAGAAACAGGTGGGGCAGAACCAGTCCCCCTCTGGCACCTGGGTGACCTTTGGCCTCAGGCAGTACATGTGGCAGCCGCGGTCACAGCAGTCACACAGCAGCAGGTACTCATCATTATCCCCCTTCCTGCACACTTGACACGTCTACAACAGACACACAGGTAGAGTCTTGAAGACAAAATTTCTGTTGCTGTCTTTGAGATTATGATAGTATACTGCATGTGTTTACTGGAAGCTGCTTTGGATTTTGTTATTTTTTTTTTTATTTCATCTTTATTTAGCCAGGTAGGTAAGTTGAGAACAAGTTCTCATTTACAACTGCGACCTGGCCAAGAATAAAGCAAAGCAGTTCGACACATACAACAACACAGAGTTACACATGGAATAAACAAAACATAGTCAATAATACAGTTGAAGAAAATCTATATACAGTGTGTGCAAATGAGGTAAGAAAAGGGAGGTAAGGCAATAAATAGGCCATGGTGGCGAAGTAATTACAATATACCAATTAGACACTAGAGTGATTGATGTGCAGAAGATGAATGTGCAAGTAGAGATACAGGGGTGCAAAGGAGCAAGATAAACAAAATAAATAAATATAGTATGGGGATGAGGTAGTTGGATGGGCTATTTACAGATGGGCTATGTACAGGTGCAGTGATCTGTGAGCTGCTCAGACAGCTGGCGCTTAAAGCTAGTGAGGGAGGTAAGAGTCTCCAGCTTCGGGCCTCCCGGGTGGCGCAGTCGTCTAAGGCACTGCACCGCAGCGCTAGCTGTGCCACCAGAGACTCTAGGTTCGCCCCAGGCTCTGTCGCAGCCGGTCGCGACCGGGAGGTCCGTGGGGCGACGCACAATTGGCCTAGCGTCGTCCGGGTTAGGGAGGGTTTGGCCGGTAGGGATATCCTTGTCTCATCGCGCACCAGCGACTCCTGTGGCGGTCCAGGCGCAGTGCACGCTAACCAAGGTCGCCAGGTGCACGGTGTTTCCTCCGACACATTGGTGCGGCTGGCTTCCGGGTTGGATGCGCGCTGTGTTAAGAATCAGTGCGGCTTGGTAGGGTTGTGTTTCGGAGGACGCGTGGCTTTCGACCTTCGTCTCTCCCGAGCCCGTACGGGAGTTGTAGCGATGAGACAAGATAGTAATTACTAGCGATTGGATACCACGAAATTGGGGAGAAAAAGGAGGGTAAAATAAAAAATAAAAAAAATAATTTAAAAAAGAGTCTCCAGTGATTTTTGCAATTCATTCCAGTCATTGGCAACAGAAAACTGGAAGGAAAGGCGGCCAAAGCAGGAATTGGCTTTGGGGGTGACTAGAGAGATATACCTGCTGAAGCGCGTGCTACGGGTGGGTGCTGCTATGGTGACCAGCGAGCTAAGATAAGGTGGGGCCTTACCTATCAGAGACTTGTAGATGACCTGAAGCCAGTGGGTTTGGTGACGAGAATGAAGCAAGGGCCAGCCAACGAGAGCGTACAGGTCGCAGTGGTGGGTGGTATATGGGGCTTTGGTGACAAAACGGATGGCACTGGGATGACACTGCATCCAATTTGTTGAGTAGAGTGTTGTGGGCTACTTTGTAAATGACATCGCCGAAGTCGAGGATCGGTAGGATGGTCAGTTTTACGAGGGTATGTTTGGCAGCATGAGTGACGGATGCTTTGTTGTGAAATAGGAAGCCGATTCTAGATTTAATTTTGGATTGAAGATGCTTAATGTGAGTCTGGAAGGAGAGTTTACAGTCTAACCAGACACCTAGGTATTTGTAGTTGTCCAAATATTCTAAGTCAGAACCGTCCAGAGTAGTGATGCTGGGCGGGCGGGCAGGTGTGGGCAGCAATCGGTTGAAGAGCATGCATTTAGTTTTACTTGAATTTAAGAGCAGTTGGAGGCCACGGAAGGAGAGTTGTATGGCATTGAAGCTCGTCTGGAGGTTAGTTAACACAGTGTCCAAAGAAGGGCCAGAAGTATACAGAATGGCGTCGTTTGCGTAGAGGTGGATCAGAGAATCACCAGCAGCAAGAGCGACATCATTGATGTATACAGAGAAGAAAGTTGGCCCGAAAATTGAACCCTGTGGCACCCCCATAGAGACTGCCAGAGGTCCGGACAACAGGCCCTCCGATTTGACACACTGAACTCTGTCAGAGAAGTAGTTGGTGAACCAGGCGAGGCAGTCATTTGAGAAACCAAGAGATGTTTAGTCTGCCGATAAGAATGTGGTGGTTGACAGAGTCGAAAGCCTTGGATCAAAGTGTCTGCTATCTCTACTAATGTTCTATATTACTAATTTCGCCAACATCCATCCTCCTCCCTTTATAACAATGGTTTCTACTCTCAGTGTAGATATTGAGTATTGCTAAAGTGGATTTGTCCTCACCACTTTGACCACGGACCTCTCCCAGGCGATGGCCTTCTCCAGCTGCAGCAGACACAGACACAGCTGGGGGGCGCTCCGACAACGGTCCAGGGCCTGACGCCATGTCCGCAACCTGGAGGTTATCTCACTCTCCAGGCTGGAGGGGGGGGGGGGGGGGAGAGAGGGGAAGGAAGAGATTACGGAAACAGTTAAAAGCTTAAGCAAATTGACCAAATGCTACACAAATCAAATCCATCCTATTACGATTAAATCACGCTCCCATCCACTCCATCCTTTCCAACCTCTAGCCTGACTTTGACCCTGTCCCTTCCTCTCACCTCATGACGTCCATCTGGCCCATCTGGCTCTCCTCGGGGGTGAGCGGGGCGAGACGCACCACCTCGGCAAGGTTCCAGAGGGGCTCCTTCAGGTAGCGCCGGTCGATGTTCCTCTCCAGGTTGGCTAGGCGCAGTACTGCCAGGTCCAGCGGGTGACTGGCCACGCGAGGCAGGTCCGACCACTCCTTCTTGGTCCGCACGATCCAGTCGTCCCGGGGGTCCGTGTCATGCTCGTAGTACTGCAGGTCGTCACGTGTGGAGTCTGCCTCTGGGACCGTGTAGGGCTGAGGGGAGGGGAGGGGAGGGAGAATGACAGAAAAGAGAATATTATAGTTCGACAACCAAAAAGCAGTTAGCAAAGGACTTTGAAGCTAGAGAAAGACTCAAAAGGGTTGTGAGGTAAGGTAAGCGACATCAAGTGAAGACATCAAACAATACATTTGTATAACGACGTAAACTAATTAACAACATAACAGCAGGCCCCTAAAAAAGGACAGAGGCAGGGTGAATAGAAGGAGCAGACAGACAAACAGCTCGTATTTCTAACAGTAAGGAGCAGGGGTGTTAAAGAGAGAATTCTACACATTCTGATATTTGGGACAACTCCATGTCATTTTAAGAGGTGTACGAAAAGAGGAATTGTAACAGATACAATTCTAAAGGAAAAGGGGAAACATGAAGATGTGTGAACGAGTGTAGATCTTAAAACAGGGTGACGACGAGCGAACATTAGATCTGAAACCTGGTTTGTACCTGGAATCCTGCGCCTGGCGTTTCCGTGCTAGTGTCAGTGTCACTCCTTCCATTCTGGGGAGCCATCTTGAAATATAAGTCATGGACATGTGATGTGATGAGTGTGACCTCTTTTTGCATGACACTACGACATGGGGGGGGGGGGGGGGGCGCACATTCACTCTATACAAACTGCAGCAGCACAGGCCAAATACGCCACCCTCTGGACATTCAGTGCAACTGCAGCCATAGAAAAACGGACAAAATGATTAAGCTCTGGCATATCTAACAACCACCCACTCTACCCACGCAGCCCTGGGTGCATCTCCACAGTCTAAAGTGTCTTCCTCGCCTTTGTCCGCACAGATCTGAAAACGCTGTAAACGTGGGGGTGACTTATTTGGGAATCTCCTCTCCCCCAATTCTATTTCCAGGTCTGTGTAGGGAAAGGCATTGAACCAAACACTGGAATCCACTTTAGACTACTGCAACACAGCCCCACTGTCCCCCTGGCGCCTCACCTTGAGGTGCAGGTCAGCGGCGATGACCCTCCGCTCCAGGTCCTCCACCCAGCGGAGGGCGCTGACGTCTGTCTCCAGGGCCCGCTCCTGGACCTGCCACGTCTGCTGCAGAGCCTCCAGCAGGGCCTCGCCCACCTCCACCTTCACCTGGAATATAGTGTCTGGTGAGAGGACAGGGTGGACGAGAGGAGAAGAGGCAAGGGGATAGAGAGGGAGAGAAGGAGAGATGGTAAAGAGAGAAAGGGAACGGAAAGACGTGTTGTAATCCAGTTTCCATTCATTACAAAACCATCCTTATTTAAACCAAGTCCCATTGATGTCAAAAGCAGCCTCAATATAAAACACAAGCAATCTAAAACACAGTACACCTTTTATTATCCACATCTTCCCCTATAGCTGACTGAGTGACCAGTGTTCATTGCCTCACCGTTGATGGGCCGTGTGCAGACCTCAGCCAGGTACTCCATGTGTTTGGCCAGGTGTTTGTGGAGCACCTTCTCCCGTATGCCTCGCGGGTGCAGGGCCTGCAGGGTAGCCGTCAGCTCCTCAGGCTCCTTGATCCACCACCAGCCACGCACCATCGCTAACGCAACAGCAGCAGCACACACATTAGACACCCGCATCGCGCCTAGCATATCATGTTAGCTAACCATGCTAGTCATATCGGCTAACCACACACAAACATGTCAACCACTACTGATTACATCTTGATGAACATGCTAGTATTTTCGGCTAACCATGCATAATCATGTAGGCCAAATCAACAGCTCAAATTGCAGCATGTTTACATTGCTGACAAGTCTCATCAGAAACCGCAGTGAGGAAATTTGATACACGTAACCACAGTGGTTTTGGAATGGGCTTGAACTGAATGGATTGAATTGAAGGCTTACATGCTGGAATGGGCTTGACCACGAGCTGAGTGAAGTACTGCTGCTCTATCTCCTGGAAGAGCGTGGAAGGAGGGCGGCCACGACGCTTAGCTGCAGCCCCTCTAGCTCCAACCCTACGGGCGGGACTGCTGCCCCTCCTCCGCCTGCGCCCCGGTTTGGCTGGGGTGGGGGTCTGGGTAGGGGCCACCTGGGGTGGGGAGTCCGAGGTGGCTGGGACAGACTGGAGAGGGAAAGGGAGAAAGTGTGCTTGTTTACTAAGAGATCATATGAAAATGCATGTAGAGTGTTCTCTCCCATGAGGGTCCTGGAGAGTGTGCAGGGGGCTGAGGTTGGGACTCACCTGCAGCAGAGGAGCGGCGAGGGCGGGCAGGGTGCTGGGGGTCAGAGGGAGGCGTTTGGGGGGGGTGCTGGGGGGGGTCTGGGATTCTGTTAGAGAGGTTTTGTCACAGGGCTGTTTGGGCAGCAAGTTGAACCACTGCCCCTGTTTCTCCGCCATCTCCTTCACACTGTCCTCTGGTTGGCTGCCTGTTGCTGGCTCCGTCCCGTTAGTTATGGCGCCCTGCGATTGGCTGAGCCAGTTGTGGAAGGCGTGCTGCGTGAGGTCTTGTGAGCCGTTGGTGGTGGCCTTTGGGGCAATGCTTGGCCCAGTCTCCTCCCCGCCGGACTTGCTGCTACGGCGACGGCGGCGACACTTGGCAGTGCGAAGGTGTAGCTCCACCTCTGGTTTGATCTTGCGGGGGCGACCCCGGGCCCTGGGTCTGCTCATGAGAGAGGCGGTGCCAGGGAGAGGGTCCTCCTCAGGGGGGAAGGAAGTCTGAGACTTGGGAGGGAGAGAGGAGGGGAGTGGGGCAGGAGGGGTAGTAGGAGTGAGCGTCTCCTCCACTTTAGGTTCCCTCTTCAGAAGAGTGATAGGCACCTCCTTCACCAGGATATCTTCTGACGCTACCAGACAGAGGAGAGATATGTTTAGAGTCAATAAAAATATGCTAAAGAACTTTTTTTGTTGGCTAGCAGAGGGTTGAGGGCAGGTTCTCTGTGACTCACCTAGGATCTCCTCAGGCCCCTCCACCAGCACCCCTCCCAGGTGGGGCAGGACCCAGTATCTCCGGCGGAACCGGTCCTGGCCCAGAGAGACTGCACGCAGGGAGTGGGACGACTGGAGCAGCTTCTTACGGAAAAACACCTGCCGCTGCGGAGGAGAGGAAATACTTAGGGCGACATTTTGCAAATATAAAACAACCCAGAGATGCGCACACAATGTAATTAGAATAGACACG
The DNA here is from genome assembly GCF_016432855.1 of Salvelinus namaycush. Taxonomy (NCBI): domain Eukaryota; kingdom Metazoa; phylum Chordata; class Actinopteri; order Salmoniformes; family Salmonidae; genus Salvelinus; species Salvelinus namaycush. Next base: position 37,301,455 of record NC_052320.1, on the reverse strand, counting down.
ACAGAAAAAACGAATGCGGAAGATGAACTGCAGAGTATGTTAGCCTTACTTTCGTTAGCTTATCGATCTGCCTCTCCAACTCCGGAACGCTGTCATTGGTGGGGCTGTCAGTCTGTGGAAAGGGCATTTGGTGAGTACAATATATAGTACATCCTCACCGCCACATTGAATTTGACACACACACACACACGTACGTCGCCGAGTTTGGGCTCCTCCTTGGGCGCGCGGCGGCCCCTCTCCATGGAGCTGCTCCCTTGTAGAACGACGTTCTCCTCCTCTGCCACCCTGGCACTGCGCCTCCTCTCCTCTAGACACAGCTCCTCCTCAGACCGCCCTGTACGCCGTGCTAGAGCTGCCTTCAGTCTGCGGGAGCACATACACGTCAGATCACACACATCAGATATCAAAACACACACAACATCAGTGGTATCACACACTCTCCTTCCACCAACTAAGACAAAGCTAAATTAAAGGAGCCGTGACTGGTCTTACTTGCGCAATTTCCCCTCGATGATCCACTTGTTCTTCCTGTAAGTAGCCATGTTTTCCAGTGTGTTGTCAATCTCACTGCAATGCAAAAACATACACAGGTATCACTTAAATGTGGGAAATTCTTTCCAGAAGGGGTTTCTTTTGACACATTTCCATTGTGAAAGATATTTGCATCATACTTAGGATACTTCATTAAACAAACATGAGCAGTAATAGTAGTGAGGGCATATGAAGGTTGATAGTAGCTCCTTAGTTGATCTGTATTGTCACCCTGACCTAATGACGATGTTGCTACCGTTGAGCTCCTCCACCAGGAAGCCCAGGATGGCAGCCTTTGTGTCAGGGCCGAGGGCATGGAAGGTCTTGGTCCGCAGCACGTTGCACACCCCCATGTCAAAGCCGTGGTACTCCAGGAAGATTCGCAGGCCCTCGGACACTGTGCTGCGAGTCAGCTCCAGATCCACCAGCTTCTCCCCTAGGATCTTCACCGACTGGAGGGAGAAGGGAACTGGTTAATCTGTTGAACTAGGGTTTAACATGCAACGTACAACTACATTTCTAAAATGGTCAACTATTGCTAACAGTAAAATGTCAACATGAAGACAGAACAAATTATTATTTTATTTTTTTAAAACAGGAACACCCATCTCCAATACTAGCTCCATAGAGTTCACAACACACACCTGGTAGTACGGTGGCAGGCCTGGGTCGTGTAGTGCAGCCTCCACCAGCTTGATGAGCAGATCCTGGACCTCGCCTTGGCTGTCTCCCAGGCCCAGGAGGCTCTCCTGCAGTGTGCTGAGGCTAGGCACGTCCCTGGGGATGTGGAGGCCCAGCACCTTGCCATAGCTGTGCAGGAACTCCACCACAGTCAGGCAGTGGGAGAAGGCCACGCCAGAGAGAACCACGCCAGGGATCCGAGACAGCTCCGGAAGGGGCTGGTGGTCTGTGAGACACATGTCCTCAGTGGGCTTCTTCAGCTGCTCCAGGATCATCTGCTGTCTCTTCCTCTCCTCCAGCCGTCTCTGGGACTGGGCTCTCCTTTCCACCTGCTTCTTAGCTGCCAGGGCCGCCTGTGCCGCAGCCTCCGCCTCTGCCTGGGCCTTAGCCAGGGCCTTGGCCTTACTCCTGGCCCCCAGCACTCTCTTCCCCTGGGCTACCCTCTCCTGGTCCGTCTCCACGACCGGTAAAGGCACCGCAGCTTTCTTCTTCCTAGGTCCACGCTTTTTGGGCTCTGGGGCGGGCGGCTGTGGGGGTGCAGGCTGTGGGGGCTCTTGGTCGGCTGGTTCAGCCTTCACCTCCTCCTGGTCCTTGGTCTCCTTGGCTTTATCAAGCTGAGCACAGGAAACACAGAAGGCGAGGGATTTATTAGATAAAGAGGGAGACCGATTTGTGTTTTGGTCATAAAGAAAGTAAATCCTTACCTTCGCTTGCTTTTTCTCCTGTCGGATCTTCTTATTCTTGTTATTCTCCTTTCTTTTCATCCTTGCCTAGAAGAGAGTAACCATTTGACTTAGTGTGTTGGAGGCAACCTGAAAACACCACAAAGATGCAATTTTAGTCTTCAGATTTTGATACTTGGTACACCATACCTTTCTCTTCATTTTCTTCTTGATTTTGACAAGTTTCTCCTTGTCCTCCTCAGTCAGAGCTTCTAAAAATAGAGATCAAACAGCTACATTCAAGACGTCAAAACCCCAACCTAATACAAGCTTTTTGATGCAGACATATTCTACAATATTATGTTTCTGATCCAGTCTTGCCATTGAATCAGTCTGTATAGTGGCCTACATTCCAACCAGTGAACAGACTCATTTCGCCAGGCTATGTCCACTCACCCTTGGCCTCCAGCCTCTCCAGCATTCTGGCGTCAACCTTGCTAAGCAGGTCCACCATCTTTGGTTTGGGCGGCCTGCCGGGCTTTCGGACTAGCCCACTCTTGGTGCGCCGAGCTCGAGGGCGGGGCTTCTCTTTGTCAGGGTTCGGAGGTCGGCCGCGTCGGCCCGTGATGGCCATGATCATGGAGGGCACCTCCTCATTGGCCAGGAGGCACCATTTCACTCCCTGGAGGAGATCATATGAAAAGATGAATGGGAAATGTGTCTTCCTTATGATATTACACTATAGCCCTATTCGCATGGGACTTGTACTACTAGAGAACATTGGTTAAGTATACTATTCCACAGGATTAGTTTTTTCCTAATTGTATTTATATTTTTTATTAAGCCTGGAGTTTTTTTCCTTCTAATCGTGAAGATATTTCATCATGTCCAAGCGATAATAGGCTACACTGATATCTCGAGACTGGATCACAAGTTTCTAAACCATCTTCGGTATAGTGTCGCCATAATATTTGAATTGCGGAAGTGTGATCATAATCATTAGGATATTTCAGCGATCCGAGGTAGAAGACGTCCTAAATGCCCCCCTGCCTTCAGATGTCAGCTAAACAGCGCACTTGCACTTGATACGCGTTTTTAGGCTATGGATGAGAAATTGAACTGTCATCTCCAAAAGGTCAGTTGTATGCTGCTTTGCGATTTATTAACCTCACAGGTTGCATTAAATAGCCACAATATCTTTTAAATGGTGCATTTGGCGATGTTCAATTCAATCGCAAAAAGCTGATAAACAAAAGCATTCACTGTGAATGTGTAGGCCCTTCATATATAGGCTACGCGAAGCACTTTCTTGCTCAAACCGCGAGCAACGCCTGTCAAACTTAAGACATTTCTCTCAGAACACAGGGATGTCAATTCGCAGGGATTTTGGAGTTAACCAAAAAAACTGTAGGTTATTCTGGCTGGAATTGTTACTCTCCTGCCATGTAAAAATGACTGACATGGCAGATTCGGTCAGGACTTAAAATACAGATTTGTTTTGTGCTCGTGCACATAATTACATTACCCAACCTTCCCCGGTAAAACGAATCCCGTCCGAATAGGGCTTATGACAGTCTGCATTGAGTTATTACTACAGCTATTTATGATGACAGATCTGTCAGCACAGGCAACAGATCCACACACACCTCAGCGGAGTCCATCTCTTCGTAGAAATCTCCTACGGGCATGCGGGGGCTGAAGCTGAAGTGTTCCCTGGTCACAGCGGTGTCCTTGTGCTTGTTCAGGTACTGAGGGAGAACAAGACCATGGGTCAGTGACAGAGCCGGGGAACATGGGAGAAAGCCAGATCATAGGTCACCAAGTCACATGTGATCCACGCACAGTATGAGCAACTGACGGTTCAATTAAATAAGATCAAATGCAACTGCTGTTTGTATACTAAAAACATGTTCTCTTATAGTTTCTGTGTGACGTGGTAAATGCCCTGCGGGAAAGATATCCCACTGTATCAAGAGATATTTGTAGCTGCTGACCTTCTGTGACAAAAATGTTTTACTCTAACTCGGGGCCATTTACCTTGATGACTTCTGGAAACTGCTTCATCCTCCTCCCGCAGGGGCTATAGTACCAGGTCTCCCCCTTCAGCCGGTCCTCAGTCTTCCTGACTCGGACTTCCCTCCTCCAGCTAAAGCACAGATCAATAAAAAGTCACGTTAAGGGCCACATTCAACACACAGTAGAAGTATCATAATATCCCTGCAGTCGGCCTAGAATAGAAGGATGAAACCGAGGAGTATTGTATTTATGGGTGAACACTAACCTGCACTTTCCACACATTTGAAATATTTTGCACAGAGACACACTAATTAGGGGAGCTTTTCACAAGTGTGTGTATCATTACCCATGGAGCAGAGGGAAGTGGACCTGCTCCTCTGTTGCTATCCTCCTCCTGGGGGTGTCACCTGTACAAGGAACAAAGAGAGAATTAGATTTGTACAGAATTACTCTCATCCATCAACATCGGTTTAGAGCATGGTTCCCCCAAGTTTTCAGAGCCAAAAAAATGTATTAATATTTTTTTTTTAAATATATATATATATATACACACACACCAAATGAGCAAGCAACACCTGTCACACCAAGTTAGTTTAATTTTGGAAAAAGTATTCCCATGCATAATAGGGAGATACTGTATATGTGGTCACATACAAATCAAATCAAAATGTTTTGTCACATGCTTCATAAACAGGTGTAGGCTAAGAATGAAATGCTTACTTTACAGGTCCTTCACAACAATGCAGAGAGAAAAACCTAAGCAAGGTATGAAATTATGTTTTTCGAATATCTGTTTGGGCTTCTTTGCGTTCAATTTGCAGTCTACAAATTATTTGTAATTATGTTCCAGCCACCTGACCATCTGAAAAAAAAGTGTCCCGCAGATGAATCTAGTTGATGATCCCTGGTTTAGAGTTTATAATCATTGGGTCATAACTACACTGAACAAAAATATAAATGCAACATGCAACAATTTAAAATATTTTACTGAGCTACAATTCATATAAGGAAATTGGTCAATTGAAATGAATTCATTAGGCCCTAATCTATGGATTTCACATGACTGGGAATACAGATATGCATCGGTTGGTTACAGATACCTTTAAAATAAGGTAACGGCGTGGATCAGAAAACCAGTATCTGGCATGTGACCACCATTTGCCTAATGTAGCGCATAGAGTTGATCAGGCTGTTGATTGTAGCCTGTGGAAGGTTGTCCCACTCCTCTTCAATGGCTGTGCGAAGTTACTGGATCTTGGCGGGAACTGGAACATGCTGTCGTACACGTCGGTCCAGAGCATCCCAAACATGCTCAATGGGTGACATGTCTGGTAAGTATGTAGGCCATGGAAAAACTGGGCCATTTTCAGTTTCCAGGAATTGTGTACAGATTCTTGCGACATGAGGCTGCGCATTATCATGCTGAAACATGAGGTGATGGCGGCGGATGAATGGCCCGACAATGGGCCTCAGGATCTCGTCAAGGTATCTCTGTGCATTCAAATTGCCATCGATGAAATCCTATTGCGTTCGTTGTCCATGGCTTATGCCTGCCCATACTGTAACCGCATCACCACCATGGGGCACTCTATTCACAACGTTGACATCAGCAAATAGCTCACCCACTCATACGCCGTTTGCCTAGTACAGTTGAACCAGTGATTCATCTGTGAAGAGCACACTTCTCCAGTGTGCCAGCGGCCATCAAAGGTGAGCATTTGCCCACTGAAGTCGGTTACGACGCCGAACTGCAGTCAGGTCAAGACCCTGGTGAGGACGACAAGCATGCAGATGAGCTTACCTGAGACGGTCTCAGACAGTTTGTGCAGAAGTTCTTTGGTTGTGCAAACCCACAGTTTCATCAGCTGTCTGGGTGGCTGGTCTCAGAAGATCCCGCAGGTGAAGAAGCCGGATGTAGAGGTCAAGGGAAGGCATGGTTAGACGTGGTCTGCAGTTGTTAGGCAAGTTGGACGTACTGTCAAATTCTCTAAAACGATGTTGGAGGCGGCTTATGGTAGAGAAATGAACATTACATTCTCTGGCAACAGCTCTGGGACATTATTGCAGTCAGCAAGCCAATTGCACGCTCCCTCAACCTGAGACATCTGTGGCATTGTGTTGTGAGAAAACTGCACATTTTAGAGTAGCATTATTGTCCCCAGCACAAGGTGCACCTGTGTAATGAGCATGCTGTTTAATCAGCTTCTTGATATGCCACACCTGTCAGGTGGATGGATTATCTTGGCAAATGAGAAATGCTTACTGACAGGGTTGTAAAATTTATGCACATTTTAGAGAAATAAACTTTTTGTGCGTATGAAACATTTATGGGATATTTTATTTCAGCTCATGAAACATGGGACCAACACTTTACATGTTGCGTTTATATTTTTGTTCAGTATACATCTAGAGAAACAAAAAAAATATATATATATACAATCATTTCCATAATTTCCAGAATCAAAATAGTTAGCGTGTTCATTACCAGCAGTGGAACTGTCATCTCCGTCATTGTCGTTATTGCCATCATTGGGTTTAGTGTCAACATCAATTTTCGCTATTTTGTGTGGCATCGGTTCCAGATTCTTGACCCTAACCTTCTTGGGTTTGATGGCTGGCGGGGTCTCGCCACTGGTCAGACATGGTTCATTGATGGTAGTGATAGGTCCACTTTGACCAGAAAGTAAGCCTTTAGCAGAACGTTCAGCCTCTACTGTGACTGCTACTGATTCTGTCTTCTTTCTCTTTCTTGGTGGTCCCTTCTCCTTTTTCTCTACTACCTCTCCTTTCTCAAGCTTCTTCTTCTTCCTCTCCACCTTTATCTTATCCACCTTTGGAGTTTTAACAGCGGACCTCCTCTGTGCTTGCCCGGGGACCTGGGGAACTGGAGAGAAAGACAACAGAAAGTCAGAAATCCTTGCTTGGCCATTGTACACAACTTTGTTTGCTCAAAATTAATTGGAGTTGCACAGAAATATCATAAAGGAAAAAAGGGACAAAGAAGTTGGTTTATCATAAGGTGAATGCACCAATTTGTAAGTCGCTCTGGATAAGAGCGTCTGCTAAATGACTTAAATGTAATGTAAATGTTTACCGGGAGTGGAGGCTGTTGGAGTGCGTGGCTTCCTGGGTTTCCTTGGTGTCTTTTGGCTGTTGGTGGGTACGGCTGGGGCGGCTAAGGGCAGGAGTGGGGCTGCAACCAGGTTCCCCACCAGGGCACTGAGCGCCGCTGTGTGCTTGCCTTTGTCCATAACAGGGGGAGCCATGATACTAACGGCACTGGCCTTAGTGGTGCCAGCAGAGTCGGGTATATCCTGGCCCTCCGACTCACATTCACCTTCAAACCCTGTCAATAGGTCATAAGATTAAGGGTTAATGGTTAACAACCTCAAATTAACTGACAGTCACTGTTTGTTGACAAAATAAGTGCTCCCATAGCTGGCTGTGATAAATAGAGTTGATAATTAATCAACTGTAATTTCCAAGACCCAACCAACAACTCTTCAACCCACACACTATCTTACATAAAGGTGCTACACAGGATTTAAAAAATATTTACGCTGTAATTTTAGAAAATGACCATAACATACTGCATCTGCAGTAATAGTGTAATGATAGTGTTTCACAGTGTTACTTAACCACCAGCGTTGTGATTGGCTGTGATTTTGCTTCCTGATTTCTGCCGCTGGAGAGGCATCTGTTGTCAAAATGGGAAAGCTGTTCTGACTTTGTGGCTGTATCTAGTGGAAATCGCTCTGTCATTCCCTGGTTGCAAGAATTCTACACTCAATTTCAGTTTAAGTGCGAAAACAAGCACTTGGTTTAGGGAATCAATGTACCATCTAAATCACTGTGAAATTATTTTGTCAATAACAAAGCATATGATTTTTTTCAGCTGTTTGAAGCTGGTGGACCAAAACCGAAAGTAAAAGGCTCAAGCACGAGTTGAACCTTTTACTTTCGGTTTTGGCCCACCAACTTCAAACAGCTGTAAAAACCATATGCTTTGTTATTGACTAAATAATTTCACAGCGATTTAGATGCGACCGATATTAGCATTTTTCACACATGTTCAAAACATCTAGAAGTGACTGTTGGGATTCACAATACATTTGAGATCATTTGGAAAATTAAAAAGGAAGGAAACCAATGTGTCATTTTGTAATTTGGGTGAAATAACCCTTTAAGCTAACTAAATACAAACATAGGTTGTCATATCAACTATGGCAAGGATCTTACCTTTGTAGGCTGGGGGTGGTTTGGCAGGGCCATTTGAGCTTGACCGGGAGACGTCATTCTGGGAGGATTCAACACAGGAGTCCTCCATCTGAGAGGTGTTGTTCAGAGAGGAATCCAGCATGGACACCCCGGTGCTCAGGCAGCTGTCAATGGTCTCCTCTGCCTGGGAAGAGTCCTCTGTTTGGGTATCATCCAGTGTCAAGTCCCTGGAGTCCTCCACAGAGGAGAAGCTGCTATCTATTGTAGTGTCAGCAACATGTGATATTTCATCCTCACGAGAGGGGTGATCCATGAGAGAGCTGTCACCCAAACAAGAGGTATCATCAAATCGAGATTTGCCGCCATCTATGCGAGAGCTGTCATCCAATTGAGAGGCGACATCCAATCGAGAGCAGTCTTCATCCATGCGAGAGGTATCATCAAACCGAGAGGTTTCACCATCTACACGGAAGCTGTCATCCAATCGAGACGTGTCATCCATTCGAGAGTTAGCGCAAAGTCTAGAAGTGTCACCAAACTGAGATGTGTCGTTGAGTGACGAGTCGTTACAGGCATCATCCTCTTCAGTAAAGCTGGTTTTCTCCACCCTGGTGCTGTCGAGGCACGTGGACACCTGCGACGACTCGTACGCAGACTCCTCATCCGCTGACTCGTCCATCTCACAGGTGTCATCCAGACCTCTTCTCTCCAGGGGAGAGTATGAGTGTCTCAGGGGGGCGGTGTCCATTCTCTCCGCACGCATTTTGTCGCCAAAGGAGTTCTCTTGGTCCTTGGGAGGCGGAGGAGTCCCAGGAATATCTGTGAGGGGTTTGTGTGAGTGTTTTTCAGATTGACGAGTAAGAGACTTGGTGGCATCCATCTTTGATGGTGTTCTAACTGGGTCGACTTTAGGCTGTGCAGAACTCCCCTCTGGTTTTCCATGTGGTTCTACAGAGGGTTCCTTCTTGTTGCCCATGGCCTTCTTGTTCCCCATGTCTCGCTCCTCTGGCTCAGCCGAAAACATGCGTTTAGGGGGTTGTGGAGGAGCAGGAAGGGATAGGGAAGGCGCAGAGACAGCAGGAGGGGTTGAGGGGACCATATGAAGAGCAGTCATCACTGCAGGAGGCACAGACACCAAGGCAGGAGGCTCAGACATTGAAGAAACTCCGGAGGCTTGAGCTTTAGGGCCTTGGACTGTTAAAGGAGGCATAGATACCTCCTTTGGAGAAGAGGACACTGCAGACGCAGACTCTGTGGAGGGAGCAGAAACTGCTGGGGGAGGAGTAGACACAGATCGAGGAGGTGAGGACACTGATATAGAAGGTGCACTGACTGCCCAAGGAGGACTGAGCACTGCTGAGGAAGTTTGCCTGACTGCCACCAAGGTAGTAGACACCGCTGGGGGGGACACGAAAACCGTTGGGGGAGGTGCAACTGCAGATATTGACGGAGTCCAACATTTTTCTCGAGGAGCTCCAGATAAAGCTGTGGGAGAAGAAGTCAAAGGCGGTGGTCTGGATCCTTGAACCATCTGCTGAAGTGCAGAGATGGGCGCAGACATGGAGCGCAAGGGAGCACACACCATGGTAGGAGTAGAGACCATCGCAGGAGGTGCAGATGTCATGGGAGCAGTCTGATGTGCCACAGACACTGGGGGAGGAGCACTGACTGGATGGGGAGCAGACACAGCTGGAGGTATAGAGGATTTGTCCAGGAGAAGAGGTGGTGCAGGTGGCTTGGGAAGAGGTACAGACACTGACAAGGGTGGAGATGCCCCTGATGGAGGTGTGGACAAAGACACTGGAGAAGGTCTTATGCTCATCAGAGGAGGCGAAGACAGCCCGAGAGGAGGTCCAAGCACAGGGAGAGAAGGAGAAGAGGACATGGGAGCCTCTGAGTTTCGGGGAGGCGCAGAACTAACAGAGAAGGATGAAACGACAGGAGGTCCTAATGTACCCATTGGAGGCGTAGACATTGCAGGAGGTGCAGAGAGCCTAGAATGGGTGGAAGGCGCAGACACAGCCGGAGGATGGGACGACATCGAGTGTGGAGGCGCAGGTAGCGCAGACTCCCTCGCTGAGGTTGCCATTTCATGGTGCTGGGCCATTGGCTGCTCGGAGCGCTGGCAGTAGTCACTGGTGGGCCCCATCGGGGGTCCAGGGGGCTTGGGAGGGTAGCTGTCGCTTTTAGGCAGCAGCTGGGTGACAGATGCCCTCTCCATCCCATTATAGCCTTTATCCACATCCTTAAACACTTCACTCATCCGCCCTAAGGAACAGGAACACAAACAACAGTCAGACCATTAGAAACGACAGAAACACAACACAGCAGCCACAAGGTAACTCTAAGAGGGAATCTGGAGAGCAGATGGCGCTTTTAAAAAACACCTTGGGGACAATCTGCTGCATGCCAGCGTGCCACCTCAGTAAGACAGCAAAGGCAGCAATATAAATAGTGTCTGTATCATTGCAAGGGGCGAGGAGTTTTTCATTATGCATTGTGGTGCACATTAGATTTGAGGTATGCCACACCCTACGGGTGGCGGTGGAGAATAAGGATATGTGTAGGTGAGATACACAATTTTGGATGACAGTATTGACACATTCTCTCTTCTCCGCTCCTTACTGCATGTGCTGCCATAGAAATAAAATGAATAGAACGGGTGTCACCCAATCAAGTTAACGATGGCATAATGGGTGGACTGGTGGCCATTGTGAGTGTACCCATAGGAGCAAAGCAGACAGGAAGTAAAATATGTACTAAAATATGAGCTGTGATTTGTTGAATCAACTGACATTACAAAAAATACATTCCATTGATAATTTGAATGAACATTCTACATTACCATGGAAATATTGCATCGCAATACCAAGCAGCCATTGCGAGTGTACCCATGAGTTTACCAGTCAAATTGCCAGGGTTAGAGGATCCAAGCCTGTTCTATTAATTATATTTCTATGTGTGCTGCTGCTGCTGCAGCATTGCGGTCATGCGGTCAGCTGTTCATTCAGAAAAAAAAGAATAAAATTATATGCTGCTGTTCTAGAATGTAAATTGTTGCATTTTCCCGCAATTCTCTGCGCCCCTCCCTGCATCAAGACCACATAGTCAGCTTCATATGAGGCTTCATAAGACGATCTATATTACATTTATTATTTGAAAGAGGCTTTGGTATTAGCCTGCGTGTGAGACAGGGCGGGAAACCTGAGGTGCAAAGTCCGGTGTCTTTGATACAATAGCGGCGTACAAACAAAGTGAGAGCGGGGTATGGGCATATTACATATGGCGACCATGGCTAAGGGAAACGCTGGCATCCTAAATACTTTTTCTTCACCTGTCCTGTGACCTGCCAGTGGACAATGTGGCCGTTGACGACAGCTATGTCTGTCAGGTGGAAAATGTACTTACTGTACAATTTGAGGGACTTTCTGGCACACTCAACAAAACTGCTCTGTATGCCCACTTTGTCAACTGCTCCCATTTTCTTATTGTACTCCAAGACACAGTCCGGCTTCATTTTCCTCTCCGGTGACATAGTCCAGTTTTCCAGTGACTGACATTTTATAGGTGTGCACAGTGGCCAGAACATGTGCACTGTGTTTTTGTTGTTGTGCTATTGACTGCCTTCACTCCACCTCCCCCTTGCTCATTTACTTTTAGAATATTGGTATCCCCTTCCTGTTGGATCTCACGATGCCACAGGCCCCTGTGTTCTCCCTCAAAAATGGTACTAGAAAAGGGTAAGACTACTGTCCACAAATACAGCGTGCCCCTTTTCCAAGTCTGGCTGCAACATGGTGACCACTACTGATCCAGATATGGCAAGACCCTCAACATCTATTATATCTGTGGTGGAGCCGGTGTAGATGATCAGGTCCTGTACGTATCTTGTCAGACAGTCACATAAAACAATGAACTTCACTCCAAATCTGTGGCGCTTTGATGGGATGTTTTGGCGGAACGCAAGCCTCCCTTACCAAGCCATGAGAGACTCCTCAATGCACAAATCCTGTGAGGCACAAACACTCTTCAAAAATGCCCTGGACAAGCTGCCCAGGACATTACCAATTTTATGATGGGGGTCAGCGAGGTTGGCAGTGGCGTTGTTCACTAAGTGGAGCGCTCTCAGCAAGACAAGGAAGCAAGTCCTGGGAAAGGGGGGGGGGGGGGGGGGGGGCTGGTCAGTGGTCCCTCATACAGCCCTTCTTCACTAGACCCATCAGCAACACTTTGAAGAGGAAGGTATATAGTGCATTCGGAAAGTATACAGACCCCTTGAATTTATTCAAATTTTGTTATGTTAGACTTATTCTAAAATTGTTTATTTTATTTTATTCCCCTCATCAATATACATGCTTGGACCAGGGTTGCACATTCTCAGTTATATTCAGAGGTGGAAACTTTCATTAGGAATTAAAGCGAAAATATGGAAATAAAAGGGGAATATGGGAAATAAAAGAAATATATGCAATTTAATATTAATACCATTTAAATGTACAGTTGAAGACAGAAGTTTACATACACCTTAGCCAAATACTCAGTAAAACTCCGATTTTCACAATTCCTGACATTTAATCCTAGTAAAAAGTCCCTGTTTTAGGCCAACTGGGATCACCACATTATGTTAAGAATTTGAAATGTCAGAATAATAGAAGAATGATTTATTTCAGCTTTAATTTCTTTCATCACATTCCCAGTGGTCAGAAGATTACATACACTCAATTAGCATTTGGTAGCATTGCCTTAACATTGTTTAACTTGGGTCAAACGTTTCGGGTAGCCTTCCACATCCTTCCCACAAGTTAGGTGAATTTTGGCCCTTTCCTCCTGACAGAGCTGGTGTAACGGAGTCAGGTTTGTAGGGCCTCCTTGCTCGCACATGCTTTTTCAGTTCTGCCCACAAATGTTCTATAGGATTGAGGTCAGGGCTTTGTGATGGTCACTCCAATACCTTGACTTTGTTGTCCTTAAGCCATTTTGCCACAACTTTGGAAGTATGCTTGGGGTCATTGTCCATTTGGAAGACCCATTTGCGACCAAGCTTTAACTTCCTGACTGATGTCTTTGAGATGTTGCATCAATATATCCACATAATTTTTCTTCCTCATGATGCCATCTATTTTGTGAAGTGCACCAGTCCCTCCTGCAGCAAAGCACCCCCACAACATTATGATGCAACCCCCATGCTTCACGGTTGGGATGGTGTTCTTCGGCATGCAAGCCTCCCCATTTTTCCTCCAAACATAACGATGGTCATTATGGCCAAACAGTTCTATTTTTGTTTCATCAGACCAGAGGACATTTCTAGAAAAAGTACAATCTTTGTCCCCATGTGCAGTTGCAAACCGTAGTCTGGCTTTTTTATGGCGGTTTTGGAGCAGTGGCTTCTTCCTTGCTGAGCGGCCTTTCAGGTTATGTCGATATAGGACTCGTTTTACTGTGGATATAGATACTTTTGTACCCGTTTCCTCCAGCATCTGCGTGGTCCCATGGTGTTAATACTTGCATACTATTGTTTGTACAGATGAATGTGGTACCTTCAGGAGTTTGGAAATTGCTCCCAAGGATGAACCAGACTCGTGGAGGTCTACAATTCTTTTTCTGAAGTCTTGGCTGATTTCTTTTGATTTTCCCATGATGTCAAGCAAAGAGGCACTGAGTTTGAAGGTAGGCCTTGAAATACATCCACAAGTATACCTCCAATTGACTCAAATTATGTCCATTAGCCTATCAGAAGAATCTAAAGCCATGACATAATTTTCCAAGCTGTTTAAAGGCACAGTCAACTTAGTGTATGTAAACTTCTGACCCACTGGAATTGTGATACAGTGAATTTTAAGTGAAATAATCTGTCTATAAACAATTGTTGGAAAGATTACTTATGTTATACACAAAGTAGATGTCCTAACCAACTTACCAAAACTAGAGTTTTTTAAATTGAAATTTATGGTGGTTGAAAACGAGTTTTAATGACTCCAACCTAAGTGTATGTAACCTTCCGACTTCAACTGTAGATGTTTCTTGCATTGGATATATTTACCATATCATCCGGAGACAGAAACATAAACCTTTTACCTTATCATAAGTAGACATAATTGCAAATGATTAAATTCTTCCGTATAGAAAAAAAATTATGTTTAGTTACGAATTGAACTTTAATTAAATTAATTGACCAAAAAGATTTTCAACATACATCTGTAAAATGACAGTCTGGTAACTAAAGCTTTGGTTGTGTTCCTCTCAGGCTTCCATGTCTTCTCCCTAGACCTCCTCTATGTCGGCGACAGGTAGCCTAGTGGTTAGAGCGTTGGACCAGTCACTGAAAGGTTGCTAGATCAAATCCCTGAGCTGACAAGGTAAAATATGTTGTTCTGCCCCTGAACAAGGCAGTTAACCCACTGTTCCTAGGCTGTCATTGTAAATAAGAATGTATTCATAACTGACTTGCCTAGTTAAATAAAGGTTAAAAATGTCCACCTCTTGAACATCAGACTCTGAGGCCTCATCTTCACTGTCACTTTCCAACCTTGTTGAGGATGGCTTGTTGTCCGTCCAACCTTGCTCGGATGGCCACCAATTCTTCAATCCTTGTATTGTTCAGCCTGTTGCGTGCTTTGGTGTGTGTGTTCCCAAACAAGGGCCATTTGCGCTCTGAGGCAGCTGATGTTGGTGGGATTTGGAGGATGGAGGCAACAGGGGAAAAAGCCTCAGATCCACAAAGTCCCTTCCACCGGGCGCCTGATGAGATATGTTGGCACGACTGCCATCTTGCATCTCCATCCCAAAGCCCTTGCCTGGAAGTGTACTTCGCCAGACTACCAAGAACCTTGCCCTCATCCAGGCCAAGGTGGCGAGACACGGTAGTGATGACACCATAGGCCTTGTTGATCTCTGCACCAGACAGGATGCTCTTGCCAGCATACTTGGGGTCCAACATGTACGCTGCGGCGTGTATGGACTTCAGTCTTCACGCTTTATGATGCATTTCAGAACTCCAGCTTTCTCTGCTTGTAACAGGGAAGTGGGCAGGACAGTACGGATTTCTTCTTACATCTGCAAGCAGAGTCTGAACATCAGACAGGTTGGCATTGTCTCCCTCAATCCGTGCTGCTGCTATAGGTTTCAGGAATTTCAGGCTGCTTTCCACTCTCTCCCAAAACACATAATCCAGGAGGATCCTCTTGATGGGGCTGTCCATATCGGCAGACTGTGATATGGCCATTTCTTGGAGACTCCTTCCCCTCCAGGAGACTTGTCAAACATGACGACAATTCCACCCCAATGGGTGTTGCTGGGCAGCTTCAATCTGGTGCTCTTATTCTTCTCACTTTGCTTGGTGAGGTAGATTGCTGCTATAACAAGTTGACCCTTCACATA
Source organism: Salvelinus namaycush (assembly GCF_016432855.1). Taxonomy (NCBI): domain Eukaryota; kingdom Metazoa; phylum Chordata; class Actinopteri; order Salmoniformes; family Salmonidae; genus Salvelinus; species Salvelinus namaycush. Next base: position 37,285,970 of record NC_052320.1, on the reverse strand, counting down.
CCTAACCATTTCCTTGGCTCTCTTATAGAGTGTATCCATTGTTTTCAGTGCCATGATGTCCTTGAGGAGCATTCAATGCAGAGCAGCACAGCCAATGGGTGTGATGTGAGGGTAGGACTCCTCCACTTTAGACCAAGCAGCCTTCATGTTCGCAGCATTGTCTGTCACCAGTGCAAATACCTTCTGTGGTCCAAGGTCATTGATGACTGCCTTCAGCTCATCTGCAATGTAGAGACCGGTGTGTCTGTTGTCCCTTGTGTCTGTGCTCTTGTAGAATACTGGTTGAGGGGTGGAGATGATGTAGTTAATTATTCCTTGCCCACAAACATTCGACCACCCATCAGAGATGATTGCAATAGTCTGCTATCTCTATGATTTGCTTGACCTTCACTTGAACTCTGCATCTAGCAAATGAGTAGATAAAGCATGTCTGGTTGGAGGGGTGTATGCTGGACGAAGAACATTCAGAAATCTCTTCCAATGCACATTGCCTGTGAGCATCAGAGGTGAACCAGTTGCATACACAGCTCGAGCAAGACATTCATCAGCATTTCTGACTACGTTCCTCCATTGAGTCAAAAAAAAATCTGATTCCAGGAGGACCATGAGCTGTTGCTATCGATAAGGTGTCTGATTCATCATTTTCCCCTCGAATAGAAGTAGAGTGACTTTTGTCAGAGGTTGTTTGTTGTGAGCGCTGAGGGAACTTTATGGACTTGGCCTGATGATTCTGCATCTTTGTTGCATTCTTCACATATGATTTGGCACCGTATTTGCAAATGTACACAGCTTTTCCGTCTACATTAGCTGCAGTGAAATCAGATAGTGCACATCAGATAGTGCCCGTGGCATTTTCCTGGAAAGAAAGAAAATGAGTAAAAACCCCCAAATACAATTCCATATACAGATAAATAGTTAAACAGTTAGAATAAACAACTCCTTTGTAAGATTTTTTTATTTAAATGAAACATGTATGGAAACAGGTGTATTAACACTCCTCAGCAGGCTCAAGCAAGCTAAAACCCGCATGGTAGCAAATATTAACTAGCAGAAATTGTTAAGTTAGAAATGATTTAAACACACTATTTACTAGTTAACAAAAAATCATGTATGTCATAAAATATATTCACCCCACCCAGTATTGTAATCAAAACTTACCAGAAAGCATGTTGTCCTTGGCTCAGACAGTGTAGTAGTGTTGGCTCAGACAGTGTAGTAGTGTGGGCTCAGTAGCATCTCATTAGTGTGCAAGATCTTGAGAATCAGCTGCACATGTGATGGAAGAATGCACTGTGCATGCAGAGGGTTGCTATTCCATTGAATTGGGGATAGTTGAACCTTTTCTCAATATAGGGGGTGCTGTTTCAACTTTGGAAAATATCGTCTCCAAATTAAACTGCCTCATACTCAATTCTTGCTCGTACAATATGCATATTATTATTACTATTGGATAGAAAACAATCTCTAGTTTCTAAAACCGTTTGAATTATGTCTGTGGGTGAACCAGAACTCTTTCTGCAGCGAAATCCATGACAGGAACTGCGAAGGTCTGAAAACGAGGCTCTGTTCTCAGATCAGTTTAAAGCTCTGTATGTATCCTATGGGTTGACATGAACTGCACCCGCCTTCCCCTGGATGTCAGTAACCAATGAGAAGTGGAATGGAGTTTCTACGTAGTTCTCAGAGCTTATAAAAGGCCAAGAAATGAGGGGAGCTCTCTTTTTGACGTTCGTCATTGCGCAAAGCAGGACCTCAGGATGGCATTTTGAAACGCTCAGTTATCGACCTTAGATATATCCGTCTGTAATTTAATTCGATATAGGTGTTAGAAACATCATAACGAAGTTATTTTAAACCGAGTTATATCAGTTTATGCGAGTATATTGCTATTTTCGGAATTTCCTTAGTATTGCGTTTTGAGGATTTGGGCATGTTGTGGCCACATAGCTATTGTTAGCGGCTAATTCCGAAGTTGAAGACGACGTTTTACAACCAAGCAACGATTCTTTTGGACAAAGGACCACTTGCCCAAGATTCTGATGGAAGCTCGTCCAAAAGTAAGAGCTATTTATGATGTTATTCCGTATTTATGTGGAAAAATGTAAACGGATGTGTCCGCCATTATTGCGGCACTAGTCTGGCTGTAACGCACACTGTATGTCTAGTAACGTTAATTTTAAAAATCTAACTCAGCGGTTGCATTAATAACTAATGCATCTTTCATTTGATGTCCAACCTGTATTTTTTAGTCAAGTTTACGATTATTTATTGATTAGATTAGGTGCCTTTCCAAGATGGCGCCGGCCAGAATGCATGACCTGTTGCCACTGATCACATTGTATAACCACGATTTGTGCTGCTAAATATGCACATTTTCGAACAAAACCTGTATGCATTGTGTAATATGATGTTACAGGACTGTCATCTGAAGAATTCTGAGAAGGTTAGTGAAAAATTAATTTATTTTGGTGGTGAATACGTTATCGCTATGTTTGGCTGGAATCAATGCTGTTGTCTGGTTTGCTATTGTGGTAAGTTAATATAACGATATATTGTGTTTTCGCTGTAAAACACTTAGAAAATCTGAAATATTGTCTGGATTCACAAGATCTGTGTCTTTCAATTGCTGTACGCTGTGTATTTTTAAGAAATGTTTTATGATGAGTAATTAGGTAATACACGTTGCTCTCTGTAGTTATTCTAGTCGCTTTGGGGAGATTTGTGATGGTGGCTGCAATGGTAAACTATGATTTATACCTGAAATATGCACATTTTTCTAACAAAACAAATGCTATACAATAAATATGTTATCAGACTGTCATCTGATGAAGTTTTTTCTTGGTTAGTGGCTATTTATATCTTTATTTGGTCGAATTGGTGATAGCTACTGATGGAGTGAAAAAATGGTGGAGTAAGAAATTGTGTCTTTTGCTAACGTGGTTAGCTAATAGATTTACATATTGTGTCTTCCCTGTAAAACATTTTAAAAATCAGAAATGGTGACTGGATTCACAAGAAGTGTATCTTTCATCTGGTGTCTTGGACTTGTGATTTAATGATATTTAGATGCTAGTATTTACTTGTGACGCTATGCTAGGCTATGCTAGTCAGCTTTTTTACTGGTGGGGGTGCTCCCGGATCCGGGTTTGGGAGGAACTAGAAGTTAACCAACATATGCCACAAGACCTAGAATTGCCTTGTGTATCCCACAAAAAAGGTTCACCGTTATAAGCTAACTTTTCTTGATGAATTTAAGCAAAATTCCCAACATTCACAGGCTTAACTTCCCATGGAAAATTTCAGGAAAAGTACCGGAAAGTTTCCGACCCTCTGCAACCCTAGCTAAGACAACAACCTCTCCCTCAATGTGAGCAAGACAAAAGAGCTGATCGTGGTCTATAGGAAAAGGTGGGCTGAACAGGCCCCGTGCTTCCCATCTAGGTTTCTTCCTAGGTTCCTGCCTTTCTAGGGAGTTTTTCCTAGCCACCGTGCTTCTACATCTGCATTGCTTGCTGTTTGGAGTTTTAGGCTGGGTTTCTGTATAGCACTTTGTGACATCCGCTGATGTCAAAAGCGCTTCATAAATACATTTGATTGATTGATTAACATCTACGGGGCTGAAGTGGGGCAGGTTGAGAGCTTCAAGTTCCTTGGTGTCCAAATCACCAATGAACTATCATGGTCCAAACACACCAAGACAGTTGTGAAGAAGGCACGACAACACCTTTTCCCCCTCAGGAGACTGAAAATATTTGGCATGGGTCCCCAGATCCTCAAAAAGTTCTACAACTGCACCATAGAGAGCATCCTGACTGGTTGGTCACCGCCTGGTATGGCACCTGCTCGGCATCTGACCGTAAGGCTCTACAGAGAGTAGTGCGTATGGCCCAGTACATGGGGGACCAAGCTTCCTGACATCCAGGACCTATATACTAGGCGGTGTCACAGGAAGGCCCAAAAAATTGTCGAAGACTCCAGTCACTCAAGCCAGACTATTCGTTCTATTACAGCAGGGCAAGCGGTACCGCAGCACCAAGTCTAGGACCAAAAGGCTCCTTAACAGCTTCTACCCCCAAGCCATAAGACTGCTGAGCAATTAATCAAAATGGCCACACGGACTATTTACATTGAACCTCCCCCCTTTGTTTTTACACTGCTGCTACTCGCTGTTTATTATCTATATATAGTCACTTTACAAATTACCGACTAACCTGCACCCCCGCACATTGCCTCGGTACCAGTACCCCCTGTATATAGCCTCGGTATTGTTATGTAATTTTCCTTTCAGACCCTTGACTCAGTACTTTGTTGAAGAACCTTTGGCAGCGATTACAGCCTCGAGTCTTCATTGGTATGACGCTACATGCATGGCACACCTGTATTTGGGGAGTTTCTCCCATTCTTCTCTGCAGATCCTCTCAAGTTCTGTCAAGTTGGATTGGGAGCGTCGCTACACAGCTATTTTCAGCTCTCTCCAGAGTCCGGGCTCTGGCTAGGCCACTCAAGGACATTCAGAGACTTGTCCCGAAGCCACTCCTGCGTTGTCTTCGCTGTATGCTTAGGGTCATTGTCCTGTTGGAAGGTGAACCTTCGCCCCAAATCAAATCAAACTTTATTTGCCACATGCGCCGAATACAACAAGTGTAGACTTTATCGTGAAATGCTTACTTCCACGCCCTTAACCAAAAGTGCAGTTCAAGAAGAAGAAAATATTTACCAAGTAGGCTAAAATAAAGTAATAATAAAAAGTAACACAAGAATAATAACAAGGCTATACTTTTTATTTTATTTAACCTTTATTAAACTAGGCAAGTCAGTTAAGAACAAATTCTTATTTACAATGACGGCCTAGTAACAGCATACAGGAACTCAAGTCCCTTGGTTCACCTGACCTAGAATTCCTCACAATCAAATGCCGACCGCATTATCTCCCAAGAGAATTCTCGTTGGTTATTGTCATAGCCGTGTATATCCCCCCTCAAGCCGATACCACGACAGCCCTCAAGGAACTTCACTGGACTTTATGCAAAATGGAAACCATGTATCCCGAGGCTGCATTTATTGTAGCTGGGGATTTTAACAAAACACATTTGAGAACAAGGCTACCTAAATTCTATCAGCATATTGATTGTAGCACTTGCGCTGGCAAAACACTGGATCACTGCTACTCCCTCCTTCCGGCAAATCTGACCACGACTACATTTTACTCCTCCCTTCCTATAGGCAGAAACTCAAACAGGACGTCCCCATGATAAGGACTATTCAACGCTGGTCTGACCAATGGGAATCCACGCTTCAAGATTGTTTTGATCACGCGGAACTGAAAGCGCGAACCACTGCAATTAACCATGGAAAGGTGACTGGGAATATGGCAGAAAACAAACAGTGAAGTTATTCCATCCTCAAAGCAATCAAACAAGTGAAATGTCAGTAGAGAGACAAAGTGGAGTCACAATTCAACGTCTCAGACACGAAACATATGTGGCAGGGTCTACAGACAATCACGGACTACAAAAAGAAAACCAGCCACGTCATGGACACCGACGTTGTGCTTCCAGACAAACTAAAAACACCTTCTTTGCCCATTTTGAGGATAATACAGCGCCACCGACACGGCCCGCTACCAAGGACTGTGGGCTCTCATTCTCCGTGGCCGACATGAGTAAGACATTTAAACACGTTTACCATCGCAAGGCTGCCGGCCCAGACGGCATCCCTAGCCGCGTCCTCAGAGCATGCTCAGACCAGCTGGCTGGAGTGTTTACGGACATATACAATCTTTCCCTATCCCAGTCTGCTGTCCCAACATGCGTCAAGATGGCCACCATTGTTCCTGTACAAAGGTAACTGACTATCACCCCATAGCACTCACTTTTGTCATGATGTGCTTTGAGAGACTAGTCAAGGATATCACCTTACCCGTCACCCTAGACCCACTTCAATTTGCGTACCGCCCCAATAGGTCCATAGACGATGCAATCGCCATCACACTGCCCTATCCCATCTGGACAAGCGGAATACCTATGTAAGAATGCTGTTCATTGACTACAGCTCAGCATTCAACACCATAGTACCCTCCAAGCTCATCATTAAGCTTGAGGCCCTGGGTCTCAACCCCGCCCTGTGCAACTGGGTCCTGGACTTCCTGACGGGCTGCCCACAGATGGTGAAGGTAGGAAACAACATCTCCACTTCGCTGATCCTCAACACTGGGGCCCCACAAGGGTGCGTGCTCTGCCCCCTCCTGTACTCCCTGTCGACCCATGACTGCGTGGTCATGCACACCTCCAACTCAATCATCAAGTTTGCAGACGCCACAACAGTAGTGGGCTTGATTACAAACAATGACGAGACAGCCATATAGGGAGGAGGTGAGGGCCCTCAGAGTGTGGTGTCACGAAAACAACCTCTCACTCAACGTCAACAAAAAAGAGATGATCGTGGACTTCAAGAAACAGCAGAGGGAGCATCCCCCTATCCACATCAACGGGACAGCAGTGGAGAAAGTGGAACCCGAGCCACTGCCTGTTTACCCCACTACCATCCAGAAGGCGAGGTTAGTACAGGTGCATCAAAGCTGTGACCGAGAGACAGAAAAATAGCTTCTATCTCAAGGCCATCAGACTGTTAAACAGCCATCACTAACACAGAGAGGCTGCTGCCCACAAACTTGAGTTCCTTGGCCACTTCAATGGATCACTAGTCACTTTAATGTTTATACTGTATTTTATACCATCTATTGAGTCTTGCTTATGCCGCTCTGTCATTGCTCATCCATACATTTATATGTATATATTCTTATTAAATTCCTTTACCTAGACGTGTGTATTAGGTAGTTGTTGTGGAATTGTTAGATTACTTGTTAGATATTGCTGCACTGTCGGAACTAGAAGCACAAGCATTTCAATACACTCACAATAACATCTACTAACCATGTGTATGTAACCAATAAAATTGGATTTAATTTTGTGTGCCTTTCCAAATCATACCCATGTCCAATCAATTGAATTTACCACAGGTGGACTCCAATCAAGCTGTTGAAACATATCAAGGATGATCAATGGAAACAGGATGCACCTGAGTTCAATTTTGAGACTCATAGCAAGCGGTCTAAATACTAATGTAAATAAGGTATTTCTGTAAGCAACAATTACTTGTTTTCACTTTGTCATTATGGGGTATTGTGTGTAGATTGATGGGGGTATTTTATCCATTTTAGAATAAGTAACTAAATTTACTTTGAAAAAGTAATTAAGTAAAATCCAAACTGCTGTGAAAAACTCAATATTTAAATCTAAAATGTCACAAAAATTGCAAGAACAAATCACTACGGGGGTCATATGTTAAGAATAGAGGTTGACCGATTAATCGCAATGGCCGATTAATTAGGGCCGATTTCAAGTTTTCATAACAATCGGTAATCTGCATTTTTGGACACCGATCATGGCCGATTACATTGCACTCCACGAGGAGACTGCGTGGCAGGCTGACTACCTGTTATGCGAGTGCAGCAAGGAGCCAAGGTAAGGTGCTAGCTAGCATTAAACGTATCTTATAAAAAACAATCAATCTTAACATAATCACGAGTTAACCTGTTTGGGCTGCAGGGGCAGTATTGAGTAGCCGGATAAAAGGTGCCCATTTCAAACGGCCTCGTACTCAATTCTTGCTCGTACAATATGCATATTATTATTACTATTGGATAGAAAACACTCTAGTTTCTAAAACCGTTTGAATTATATCTGTGAGTAAAACAGAACTCATTTTGCAGCAAACTTCCTGACAGGAAGTGGAAAATCTGAAATCGATGCTCTGTTCTAGGGCCTGCCTATAAATGTCCTTGATATATATCAGTATACATGCACTTCATACGTCTTCCACTAGATGTCGACAGGCAGTGAGAGAAGAAATGGAGTGTATAACTTGATCTGGGGTCGAATAAATGCTCTTTGTATGACGTGTCACCAGTTTCCTGTTTTCTGGAGAGCGCGTGAAGGGACCTGGTTTTGCCTTCTGTACAGCTGTCGTTATAGACGACTAATATCTCCGGCTTTGATTTTATTTGATACATGTGACAATATCATCGTAAAGTATGTTTTTTCAATATAGTTTTATTAGATTATTGAAATTTTTTCGGGACGTTAGGCGTGTTGCTTTGTCTGCGTATGTTCAGGAAGGAGAGCTTCGCGCCACTTTGCTAGCTTTCCGTGCTAATTGACTGGAGAAGAGGACATTCTAAATCCAAACAACGATTGTTCTGGACAAAGGACCCCTTGTACAACATTCTGATGGAAGATCGTCAAAAGTAGGACCCATTTTATGATGTTATTTCATATATCTGTCGAACATGTTGTACTAGTAGTTTGCGGCCAGGTTTTGGGCACGCTCTCGCCATAACGTAAACTGCATATCGTAATGAAGTTATTTTTAGAATTCTAACACGGCGATTGCATTAAGAACTAGTGTATCTATCATTTCCTATACAACATGTATTTTTTAGTTATGTTTATGAATAGTTATTTGGTCAGAATATGTGAGTGTCAGAAAAATATCCGGACGTTGTGGGAAAAAGATGCTACGTTAGCACAATGTATAACCACTGATTTCAGCTCTAAATATGCACATTTTCGAACAAAACATAAGTGGATGTATAACCTGATGTTATAGGACTGTCATCTGATGAAGCTTATCAAGGTTAGTCAAAAATTATATATCTTTTGCTGGTTTGTTACGATCGCTAACTTTTGCTGCTGGGGAATGGCTTGTGTTTCTGGCTATTGTGGTAAGCTAATATAATGCTATATTGTGTTTTCGCTGTAAAACACTTAAGAAATCGGAAATATTGGCTGGAATCACAAGATGCCTGTCTTTCATTTGCTGTACACCATGTATGTTTCAGAAATGTTTTATGATGAGTATTTAGGTATTTGACGTTGGTGTCTGTAATTACTCTGGCTGCTTCGGTGCCATTTCTGACGGTAGCTGTGATGGTAGCTGCAATGTAAAACTGATTTATAGCTCAAATATGCACATTTTTCGAACAAAACATAGATTTATTGAATAACATGTTATAAGACTGTCATCTGATGAAGTTGTTTCTTGGTTAGTTTGGTTGGTTCTTGGTTAGTTAGGTTGGTTTTGTGCATGCTACCTGTGCTGTGAAAAATGTCTGTCCTTTTTTGTATTTGGTGGTGAGCTAACATAAATATACGTGGTGTTTTCGCAGTAAAACATTTTAAAAATCGGACATGTTGGCTGGATTCACAAGATGTTTATCTTTCAAATGCTGTATTGGACTTGTTAATGTGTGAAAGTTAAATATTTCTAAAAAATATATTTTGAATTTTGCGCCCTGCACTTGAAGTGGCTGTTGTCATATTGTGCCCGGCTTCGGGCTTGCAGCCAGAAGAAGTTAACTACACATGGTTGATGATATAACTAGTTTATCTAGCTTGTCCTGCGTTGCATATAATCGATGCGGTGCCTGTTAATTTCTCATTGAATCATAGCCTACTTCGCCAAACGGGTGATTTAACAAGTGCATTCGCGAAAAAAGCACCGTCGTTGCACCAATGTGTACCTAACCATAAACATCAAGGCCTTTCTTAAAATCAATGCACAAGTATATATTTTTAAACCTGCATATTTAGTTAATATTTCCTGCTAAGATGAATTTATTTTAACTAGGGAAATTGTCACTTCTCTTGCATTTTGTGCAACAGGATCAGGGTATATGCAGCAGTTTGGGCCACCTGGCTCGTTGCAAACTGTGTGAAGACTATTTCTTCCTAACTAGACAGCCAACTTCGCCAAACGGGGGATGATTTAACAAAAGGTAATTTGCGAAAAAAGCACAATCGATGCACGAATGTACCTAACCATAAACATCAATGCCTTAAAATCAATACACAAAAGTATATTTTTTTTAAACTGCATATTTAGTTAAAAGAAATCCAGGTTAGCAGGCAATATTAAATTAGAGAAATTGTGTCACTTTTTTTTCACTTCTCTTGCGTTCATTGCACGCAGAGTCAGGGTATATGCAACAGTTTGGGCCGCCTGGCACGTTGCGAACTAAACATTGAAGGTTGTGCAATGTAACAGGAATATTTAGGCTTATGGATGCCACCCATTAGATAAAATACCGAACGGTTCCATATTTCACTGAAAGAATATGAACAGAAACCAACAGAAACCTAAAGCACAACGGACCCGTTTTGATAACGGGAAAACAACAATATTTCACTGAAAGAATAGACGTTTTGTTTTCGAAATGATAGTTTCCGGATTTGACCATGATTATGATTTTTCAACGCCGATACCGATTATTGGAGGACCCAAAAAAAGCCGATACCGATTAGTCGGACGATTTATATATATATATATATATATATATATATATATATATATATATATTTGTAATAATGACAATTACAACAATACTGAATGAACACTTTTATTTTGACTTCATATAATACATCAATAAAATCTATTTAGTCTCAAATAAATAATTTGGTTTAAATAATGCAAAAACAAAGTGTAAAAGAGAGTAAAAGTGCAATATGTGCCATGTAAAAAAGCTAACGTTTAAGTTCCTTGCTCAGAACGTGATAACATATGAAAGCTGGTGGTTCCTTTTAACACAGAGTCTTCAATATGCCCAGTTTTAGGTTGTAGTTATTATAGGACTATTTCTCTCTATACCATTTGTATTTCATATACCTTTGACTATTGAATGTTCTTATAGGCACTATAGTATTGCCAGCCTAATCTCGGGAGTTGATAGGCTTGAAGTCATAAACAGCACTATGCTTCAAGCATTGCGATTAGCTGCTGGCAAACGCAGGAAAGTGCTGTTTGAATGAATGCTTACGAACCTGCTGCTGCCTACCACCGCTCAGTCAGATTGCTCTATCAAATCATAGACTTAATTATAATAAACACACAAAAATACAAGCCCCTGGTCATTAATATGGTCAAATCCGGAAACTATCATTTCGAAAACAAAACGTTTTATTTTTTCAGTGAAACACGGAACCGTTCCGCATTTTATCGAACGGGTGGCAACCCTAAGTCTAAATATTGCTGTTACATTGCACAATCTTCCATGTTATGTCATAATTATGTAAAATTCTGGCAAATTAATTACGGTCTTTGTTAGGAAGAAATGGTCTTCACACAGTTCGCAACGAGCCAGGCGGTCCAAACTACTGCATATACCCGGACTCTGCTTACACTGAACGCAAGAGAAGTGACACAATTTCCCTAGTTAATATTGCCTGCTAATATGAATTTCTTTTAACTAAATATGCAGGTTTAAAAAATATATACTTGTGTATTGATTTTAACTTCTCTAGGTTAGGGGGCAGCATTCGGAATTTTGGATGAAAAGCACGCCCAAATTAAACTGGCTGCTACTCGGGCCCAGAAGATATGATATGCATATAACTGGTAGATTTGGATAGAAAACACTCTAAAGTTTCCAAAACTGTTAAAATAGTGTCTGTGAGTATAACAGAACTGATTTGGCAGGCGAAAACCTGAGAAAAATCCATTCAGGAGGTAGTTTTTTTTTTTTTTTGTAGTTTTCTATTCAATGCCATTACAGTATCCATTATAGTATCCATTGACTTAGGACTCCAAATGCAGTTCCTATGCCTTCCACTAGATGTCAACAGTCTTTAGAAATTGTTTCAGGCTTGTATTCTGAAAAATTAGGAAGTAAGAGCAGTCTGAATGAGTGGACCCTAAAGTGTCACAGAGCTTTTTCATGCGTGCGACCGAGAGAGTGCCTTTCTTGTTCACCTTTTATATTGACAACGTTATTGTCCGGTTGAAATATTATCGATTATTTAGGCTAAAAACAACCTGAGGATTGAATATAAACATCGTTTGACATGTTTCTACGAACTTTACGGATACAATATGGATTTTTTGTCTGCCTGTTTTGACTGCGTTTGAGCCTGTGGATTACTGAAGAAAACGCGCAAACAAGAGGTTTTTGGAAATAAAGAGACTTTATCGAACAAAAGGAACATTTATTGAGTAAATGAATGTCTGCTGAGTGCAACCATATGAAGATCATCAAAGGTAAGGGATTAATTTTCTCTCTATTTCTGACTTGTGTAACTCTTCTACTTTGCTGGTTACTGTTTGTAATGATTTGTCTGCTGGGCTATGTTCTCAAATAATCTTAAGGTATGCTTTCGCCATAAAGCATTTTTTTTATTTATCTGACACCGTGGTTGGATTCACAAGAAGTTAATCTTTAAACCTATGTAAAATATGTTTTTTTTCCTGAATTTTTATAATGAGTATTTCTGTATTTGAATTTGGCGCCCTGCAGTTTCACTGGCTGTTGAAGAGGTGGGACGCTACCGTCTTACGTACCCTAGAGAAGTTAAGAAAGGCATTGATGTTTATGGTTAGGTACATTGGTGCTACGATTGTGCTTTTTTCGCAAATGCATTTTTGTTAAATCATCACCCGTTTGGCGAAGTAAGCTGTGTAGGCGTCCAAAAATGCAGATTACTGATTGTTATGAAAACTTGAAATCGGACCGTCGACCTCTAAAACATACCCTGGTAAAACTGACTATCCTACCGATCCTTGACTTTGGCGATGTCATTTACAAAATAGCTTCCAACACTCTACTCAGCAAATTGGATGCAGTCTATCACAGTGCCATCCGTTTTGTCACCAAAGCCCCATATACTACCCACTAGAGGTCGACCGATTAATCGGAATGGCCGATTAATTAGGGCCGATTTCAAGTTTTCATAACAATCGGAAATCTGTATTTTTGGACACCGGTTCAACTTACCCCACTCTCCTCTAAATGAAAATATGCCTAGTTAACTTATGAAGTGGAAAAAGTAGACACTTTGAGAAAACACTGAAATATATGTTTTCATATCGGCAAAGGATTTTAGTTCTGTCATGGAAACATTGTTTTTTATTAAATCTGCTTAGCAAATTAAATCACTGACAGCTGAGGCAGTGATTAGGCCTAATTGAGCGTAATTGAGTCATCGTTTGGAAATAAAAATCGCTTTGAAATAGGTATTTCGAACTCCAGTGATATATAGTGCCGTTTCCACAGACACTGGCTCTAGTGACCATATGAAAATGAAACACGGAAACAGATACTTACTTCTTTAGTGCCATAAAAAAAGGGACTAGGTTACTCTGAAAACTTGCCACCTGTGTAAATATTTAAATCTTACCTTGCATGACAGCAGGCATCCCCACAGTACCTCCATGGGGACTCCTCTCCCTGGTCTGGCTCTGGGGCGATCCACTATCCGCCATTGTCGAGGGTGACATCATTGGGACAGAGGACACCCCCAGGGGGAGGGGGCTGCCAGTGCCTCCCTGGCCAATGTGGTGGTGCTGTGGACTGCCCCGTGGAGGGGTGAAATTTTGGGAGGTAGGGGGCATCATCTGAGCCTGGGACTGAGATTGGGATGGGGGCTGGGGTTGTGGAGCGGGAAGAGGTGGGTGCTGGGGCTGGTAGTAGGGAATCCCATTGGGTACCATGCTGTAGTGCTGAGGTTGCTGCTGGTGTTGCTGCTGGTGATGTGGGTGGTGGTGCGGGTGGAGGTGCTGCTGTGTCTGTTGGTGAGGGGATGACTGTGGAGGCTGCTGCTGGTGATGCTGTGAGGGCGCAATCCCAGGGTGCACCTGGCTCTGGTAGGACCCGTACACACCTTGTGAGTTATACCCCATTGCCATGGCTGTGCTGCTCTGCTGTTGCCCCGGGTTACCCCTGTTCCAGTACTGGCCCCCTGTAAGAGTCACGTTTGGTGGGGCCGCCACGGGTGGCTGACGGGACCCAGACATGCCCCCGTTCAGTTGGTACTGTCCATGATCCTGGAAGTGGTGCTGGCTCTGTTGCTGCATCCCCCCAGGTGGAGGCTGCTTCTGGTGCATGCCATGCCCAGGAGACGAGCCCATGGCTGGGCTGTACTGTGGCTGTCCTCCCCACAGGTAGTCGTAGCCCATGCTACTCTGGTGGTGGTGGTTGCTCATGTGGGGATATGAGGCTGTTGGAAGGTGTGAGCCAGGCACACTAGGCCCAATTACAGTAGTGACGCCATTCACATTCATTTCGCCATTCATATCTGCAAAGGTGGTCAGGTGTGAATCAGATTATTAATTGTTCAGTGTGTTCAATTCACACAGCATCAACAGGTCATGCATCCTGCAATCATAAAATGTCCAGTGAATTTAAGGTGAGGTTACATCAATTTGTTGTGGTATGATCATGATATTGATTGCTTATACACCGAACACCTGGTCTAGAGTTACATACAATATTTTGCTCATTATAAGGGGTCAAGAGAATAGGGCAGAGAGAGATGAAATATAAATCAGTTACTGATATAGAAATAGTGAGGCAGCGAGTAACCACAGCAAATGTGGTTAGAGGGGTACTCACTTTTCTCCTGTGGAGGGAAACTCATGGGAGACCTGTTAGAATAGAGAGAATCCCCTGAGGAGAGTTTCAGTCCTGAGTTAGCAGACACGGAGGAGTGGCTGCCATAGTTGAAATGGTTGTTCGACTCCATCTGAAAAAGACAAGTAGCACAGACCACAAGTCATGAACAGAAACCAGAAAAAAATATTTTACCTGCATATCAAATAAAATACAAATCACACAAATTCCATGCAGCTGTCTCATAAATAGGCTATTCTTACAAGCAGAATACACATGCAATGGATGGTTTTCATAAATAAAATGTGTCTATTATAAAATAAATAGAAAATAGTATGTGTTATTTTAAAAACAAAGTAGCTAGCTAGATCCATACACTAACATTACTTGGTTAGAACTGCAGGCGTTGGCAAGCCTGAGATGGACTACTATGGATGACACCGTGTGGAATTAATTATCAAACATTGCCCTCCCATAGCTCCCTAACAATGTCGCAGTTAAAGCAGCGAAGGGGATGCTCTGGCCAACAAAATAATGGACAATGAACGCCACGGATTGATCCACGGTAGCTAAAGCACAACGGACCCGTTTTGATAACGGGAAAACAACAATATTTTGGTCTGAGAAATATGTTTTCAAGATAACTACAAGTTGAAAAAAATGTATATCGTAGTTTACAACAAGTACATATTGTATGGAACGTCAAACCATTCGTAAACCCAATGTTTAACTGCGTTTTTCAACATCCATCCCACGATAAACAGTAATATTAACACGAAGAGCTAACTAACACTAGTAGCTAGCTGAAAACATTGGCGTTCTATACTACCGTAGCTCGCTGCAACATACATGTTTGGGCCATATCACAAATATATGGTAATGCAATAACCAAAACAGCAGTTAGTCATTTATTAGTTACTTTCGAAGGACATAAAATGTTATTCGATTGTACATAATTCTGCTTACCATCTCACACTGGCTGGGCTAACTACCACACGTGACCATGCGCTCGCGGATATTACCCCCTGGATGGACCTGAATTTCTCTCATCCACAGATCAACTAGCTACCTAGATGATCTGTGGAGCTAGCTAAGTGTTCATCGACATAAATCAAAATGTAGCCCTCTGATAAAAAAAATCAACATTTGGTTTCTCACTATGGCTATGTTTAATAAAAACTATTGTTGTACATTTATTTCATGATAACATTAGCTATTTGACGTGTCCAGTTGAAGTTCATTCATTTAATGTTCGCTGGTTAGCTAGCTCAATATAGCTAAACCATCTAGCTACAGTGGCTAACGTTATCCAGTTGCTTATCAAACGGTCAACAACGGAAACAAAAAGGGCTTAGTAGGGCTTGTAATGTTAGTGAAATTCAATAACAAAATTGCTCGAGCAGTTGCATTAAGCATGTTACGTTTTGGTATTGTCGATATATTGACTAGCTATCGTTAGTTAATTTGTGTACAACAGTATCTACATATTTTCAAATGAACTTTAATTCAAAACTCGCTAGTAGATAAGTGGCTAAAGCTAATTAAATAACGTAATTTCCAACCAGCGAGATAGGCCTATCTGGTTAGCAACACCGCGCGCAGTTAACATCTGATTTCATGTCTTTCTCTGCAACAAAAACAATCCTCCAAGGATGTCGTGAGGTGAGATATAGCTAGCTAGTTACATTTAATACAATCGGGTTTACATTCTAGAATTTGCTGGTTGTTTCAACATTCGACACATCGATACCGCTAAATTCAAGGTTATTTACAATAATCAGCAACTGAAGTTAACACCGTAGTGTAAAACTAGTTAGCTAATAAGTCACAGCGGGTAGCTAGCTACATTAGCTAATAAAACTTATGGAGAATCGAAACATAGTAGGCCGTCTTGGAGTCTCATTCTTGTTTACGTTACTGATCATTTTGGATGCTCTTTTGTTAGCAAGGTAATACACATTGTTTTAGCTGTAACGTTAACGTTAGTTGCCTTAGAAATTGCGAGACAGCATCATCCTCACACACAAAAGTTTTCGCCATAAAATTTAATTAAAACTGCCTAACCTTGTAATCCTTGGATTTCAAAGGCACCGATGCCTTTGATCCTCCGATTGAACAAATATGGTTGAAGACGGTACAGGCGATGTAAATAATAAACAGGTTTTCGCTAACCTTTGGGTTTCAAATTAGCAAACATGGCTGGTGTTTGAGCGCAGCCATGATTACAGAAGAGAAAGACATCGAGCCGCAAGAGGAAGTGAATGGGTACACACTACGTGCAGCCTGGTGAGCTCAGGGTCCTACCGCCGAACTATCATAAAATTACACTTGTCATCTGATGTACTTAGGCTACAAACAAAAATGAAGGTATGGATCAATACAATGTAATTAAAAGTACGTATGAATTTGAGTATAAACACAAATGAGTATGGGAAACCGAGTTAGATAAGTATATTTGGTCTAATACTAGACACAGTATATACATAACCTACTGGTACTGAACATATAGGGTGAGTTATCACAGTGTTATTTCGGATTACAAATGTATTTGGCCTGTCATCTCACACATTTCCCCACATTTCACTGTCATCAGTGACCATTTTGAGCATTTTCCAAGCTAAAAGTGCATGACCTGAAACCTTCAGCTACATGCAAAACAAATTTCAGCAGCACTCAAACCATCTACATTTGACGTTTTTGTCTGGAGAAACATGTTACTCCTACAACTGGATTGAAGCTTCCTTTGCATGAATTTAAGGGGTGGACCGCTGTGACATCTTCATTTTACCATCATTCAGATCCATGTGGATTTTAATGTTTTTTTATGTCTAGTGCTCATCTGCTTCAAAACAAATTGCCCTCTGGGAGAAATAAAGTTGAAACTTGAATGTCTCGAGTATAGACATCATGATATTAGTTTGTGCCATTTTTTTTTTATAAAGATAGCCCACTACAAAGTAGGGATATGGTCTCTCACGTCATATGGTTCTTGTCTTGAAGGCCTGCAAATTCAGTGTAGTGCATATGTGTGCCGCTCTGCTACTTTTAATATACTTATACACTGCCACAATTTTAACCTATTAATTTCCTGTTACATTGTTTTAAAGTCTAACGTTTCACGGTAAACGATTCTGTTAAAGGGATACTTCGGGATTTTGGCAATGAAGCCCATTATCTACTTCACCAGGATCAGATGAACTCACGAATAACATTTTGTATGTATCTTCGTGCAGTTTGAAGGGAGTTTCTAACGAGAGTTAGTGCAATTGCTAACTAACATTAGCGCAATGACTGGAGGTCTATGGTATCAGCTAGCATGCTAGTAGATGCCACAGACTTCAGTGGTTGCGCTAACGCTAGTTAGCATTGGCTCACGAAAGTACCTCTAACTTCCTTCATACTGGATGCAGAGACATAATGGTATCCATGAGTTCATCTGACTATTGGGAAGTAGATACAGGGCTTCATTGCCAAAATCCCAAAGTAAATCCCTTTTAATGAAACTAATGTTTTAATTTTGCAATATTGTGGTATAGGCTACTACATCTCCTATAATGAATTAGGCAAATTTCCAGAATGAGAACATAGATTATATTAAAGGAATAGAACAACCTACATTCTAGGCTTTCATTAATTTATTTTAGTGCGATAAAATTCATGGTAACATAACTGCGTGCAGGTGTTTCTATTCATTTCATATGACATTTGTTGAACCCTGCACCTGGATAATTCTTGGAAGTGTGTTCTACAGTGGCCTACTTTTGAACAGGCACACACACTATCATTGTGCAAAACATCATTGAACTTTTATAAAGACTATCCAATCCTGCAGCAAAAACCTGCCCTTTAGGACACAAGTGACACCACATAATATACAGTGCATTTGGAA
This sequence comes from Salvelinus namaycush, assembly GCF_016432855.1. Lineage (NCBI taxonomy): Eukaryota > Metazoa > Chordata > Actinopteri > Salmoniformes > Salmonidae > Salvelinus > Salvelinus namaycush. The sequence goes on along the minus strand of NC_052320.1, from coordinate 37,267,644 downwards.
AGTATTCAGACCACTTGACATTTTCCACATTTTGTTACGTTACAGCCTTATTCTAAAATTTATGAAATAAACAATTTTCCTCATCAATCTACACACAATACCCCATAATGACAAAGTGAAAACAGGTTTTTAGATTTTTTTTTGCAAATGTATAAAAATAAAACAGAAATACCTAAGTATTCAGACCCTTTGCTGTGAGACTCAAAATTGAGCTCAGGTGTATCCCGTTTCCATTGATCATCCTTGAGATGTTTCTACAACTTCATTGGAGTCCACCTGGGGTAAATTCAATTGATTGGACATAATTTGGAAAGGCACACACCTGTCTATATAAGGTCCCACAGTTGACAGTGCATTTCAGAGCAAACACCAAGCCAAGAGGTAGAAGGCATCGTTCTTATAGCGCCGTGACAAGATTGTGTTGAGGCACAGATCTGTAGAAGGGTACCAAAACATTTCTGCAGCATCGAATGTCCTCAAGAACACATTGGCCTCCGTCATTCTTAAATACAAGAAGTTTGGAACCACCAAGACTCTTCCTAGAGCTGGCCACCTGGCCAAACTGTGCAATCGGGGGAGAAGGGCCTTGGTCAGAGAGGTCGCAAAGAACCTAATGGTCACTCTGACAGAGCTCCAGAGTTCCTCTATGGAGATGGGAGAACCTTCCAGAAGGACAACCATCTCTGCAGCACTCCACCAATCAGGCCTTTACGGTGGAGTGGCCAGACGGAAGCCACTCCTCAGTAAAAGGTACATGACAGCTCGCTTGTAATTTGCAAAAAGGCACCTAAAGGACTCTTAGACCATGTGAAACAAGAGTCCCTGGTCGGATGAAACAAAGATATTGAACACTTTGGCCTGAATGCCACGCATCACGTCTGGAGGAAACCTGGCACATCCCTACGGTGAAGCATGGTGGTGGCAGCAGCATGCTGTGGGGATGTTTTCCAGTGGCAGGGACTGGGAGACTAATCAGGATCGAGGAAAAGCTGAACGGTGCAAAGTACAGAAATCATTGATGAAAACCTGCTCCAGAGCACTCAAGAACTCAGACTGGGGCAAAGGTTCACCTTCCAACAGGACAATGACCCTAAGCACACAGACAACGCAGTAGTGGCTTCGGGACAAGTCTCTGAATGTCCTCGAGTCGCCCAGCCAGAGTCCGGACTTGAACCCGATCTAACATCTCTGTAGAGACCTGAAAAAAGCTGTGCAGCGACGCTCCTCATCCAACCTGACAGAGCTTGAGAGGATCTGCAGAGGAGAATGGGAGAAACTCCCCAAATACAGGTGTCCCAAGCTTGTAGTGTCATACCCAAGAAGACTCAAGGCTGTTATCGCTGCCAAAGGTCATTCAACAAAGTACTGAGTAAAGGGTCTCAAAACTTATGAAAAAATGATATTTACTTTTTAATACATTTGCAGAAATTTCTAAAAACCTGTTTTGATTTTGTCATTATGGGTTATTGTGTGTAGATTGAGGGATTTAAAAAAAAAAATTAGAACTAGGCTGTAACGTAACAAAATGTGGAAAAAGTCAAGGGGTCTGAATACTTTCCAAATGCACTGTATTTAATCTTCAGTTTTGCCAGAGTTTCATTTCACAATAAAATGGGCACATTCAAGAAAAGCATAAAACAAATACCATAATATTGTTACTCAAAAGAAAGACTGTACTCAAGAATATGATTTTGAATCGATAACTATTGCTTTCTCATTAAGCCATTTCACATTATCCCCTTCATTGTTGAACCCTTTTCAACCCACTACCTCCTCTCCTCTTGTCTCACACTTCCTAATCGTCTTCCACAGCTTTCATGGCATAACTATTTAATTACTCTCATTCATTACCGAATACAAATAGCGGCTCTAGGACCCGACGGGATGTCTCCCTCGGAATCATTAGAGCGCAAAGTGTGTCTGGTCAGAATGCAACAGGAAGTGATGATGAGATAGTATTGAGATGGGAGTTTGTCGTTGAAAGATGCACTATGCAGAAATCAATCCGCCATTTCCTGGTTGCTAAAACTCTAATAGTTCGCCTGATTTCCGTTAATGTGACAAAACAAGGAAGTATAGTGTAGAGAATCATTGTACCATCTAAACCGCAGTGAAATATATTTTCCATAACCAAAAAAGTATTGTATTTTCAGCTGGTGTACAAAACCGAAAGTAAAAGAAGCTAAAACGAAACTTAAGCAAGGGAAGCATAAAAATAGCTCACATTGAACACATCAACCGCTTCTTAGGGTGTGTTTGTATATTGGGCGTTCGTAAATTCAGAGTGCTGTCAGATTGTCCGTTGGTAAATTCCGAGAGTTGTCACATTGTCCATTTGTAAATTCAGAGTGTTTCACTCTCAGAGCGTTCAGATCACACTCTTGTCTGAGGAGTAGGGTTGTAGGTTTGATCCGAGCATTCTGACCTCACAACAGCAGTTGAGCACCCAAGCTAAGTTGGCTAGCTACTTCCAGATACAAATGAGAGAACACCTCACTATGACCATTTTACTTGCCCTAGCAGAGCTGGTTAAGCTGTTTTCATGTTATCTAGAACAATGGTGACTAACTGCTGCTAGCAACAATTCAATTCCGTTTTCTTGCCGACTTTTACTGACACCTGTCATATTCAACGGGTGTTGCGTGTTCTCAAATCAAATCACATTTTTATTGGTCACATACACATGGTTAGCAGATGTTAATGAGAGTGTAGCGAAATGCTTGTGCTTCTAGTTCCGACAGTGCAGTAATATCTAACAAGTAATCTAACAATTCCCCAACTACCTAATACACACATCTAAAGAGGTGAATGAGAATATGAACATATATGGATGAGGGGCATAGGCAAGGTGCAATAGATGGTATAAAATACAGTTTGTACATATATGAGTAATGTAAGATATGTAAACATTAAAGTGGCATTATTTAAAGTGACTAGTGATCCATTTATTAAAGTGGCCAGTGATTGGGTCTCAATGTAGGCAGCAGCCTCTCTGAGTTAGTGATGGCTGTTTAGCAGTCTGATGGCGTTGAGATAGAAGCTGTTTTTTTGTCTCTCGGTCCCGGCTTTGATGCCCCTGTACTGACCTCGCCTTCTGGATGGTAGCGGTGTGAACAGGCAGTGGCTCGGGTTGTTGTTGTCCTTGATAGGGTTGCACATTTTGGGGAATATTCAGAGGTGGAAACTTTCCGTGGGAATTAACGGAAATATATGCAAATTAATATTAATATCATTTAAATATAGATGTTTTTTGCATTGGATATATTTACCATATCATATGGAGACAGAAATATAAACCTTTTACCTTATCATAAGTAGACATAATTGCAAATGATTAAATCCTTCCAATAGACATAAAAACAACAATTTAGTTACGAATTGAACTTTAATTAAATGAGTTGACTCTTCACATGGGATGATTTCACTGAACAACAAAAGGGAATATTGAATGATCCCCAATGATCCATCGCATCTCCCCAAAACTTTTTCAACATACATCTGTAAAATGATAGTGTAGAAACTAAAGCTTTGGTTGTGTTCCTCTCACGATTCCATGTCTTCTCCCTGGACCTGCTCAATGTCCACTTCTTGAACATCAGACTCTGAGGCCTCATCTTCACTCACTTTCCAACCTTGTTGAGGATGGCTTGTTGTCCAACCTTGCCCGGATGGCTACCAATTCTTCAATCCTTGTATTGGTCAGCCCGTTGCATGCTTTGGTGTGTGTGTTCCCAAAAAAGGACCATTTGCGCTCTGAGGCGGCTGATGTTGGTTGGATTTGGAGGATGATGGAGGCAACAGGGGAAAGAGCCTCAGATCCACAAAGTCCCTTCCACCGGGTGGCTGATGAGATATGTTGGCACGACTGCCATCTTGCATCTCCATCCCAAAGCCTATGCTTGGAAGTGTACTTCGCCAGACTGCCAAGAACCTTGCCCTCATCCAGGCCAATGTGGCGAGACACGGTATTGATGACACTATAGGCCTTGTTGATCTCTGCACCAGACAGGATGCTCTTGCCAGCATACTTGGGGTCCAACATGCAAGCTGCGGCGTGTATGGTCTTCAGGCAGAAGTCTTCACGCTTTTTGATGTATTTCAGAACTGCAGTTTCCTCTGCTTGTAGCAACAGTGAAGTGGGCAGGACAGTACGGATTTCTTCTCTTACATCTGCAAGCAGAGTCTGAACATCAGACAGGATGGCATTGTCTCCCTCAATCCGTGCAATGGCTACTGCTATAGTTTTCAGGAGTTTCAGGCTGCTTACCACTCTCTCCCAAAATACATCATCCAGGAGGATCCTTTTGATGGGGCTGTCCATATCGGCAGACTGTGATATGGACATTTCTTGAAGACTCCTTCCCCTCCAGGAGACTGTCAAACATGACAACAACACCACCCCAATGGGTGTTGCTGGGCAGCTTCAATCTGGTGCTCTTATTCTTCTCACTTTGCTTGTTGAGGTAGATTGCTGCAATAACTTGATGACCCTTCACATACCTAACCATTTACTTGGCTCTCTTGTAGAGTGTATCCATTGTTTTCAGTGCCATGATGTCCTTGAAGAGCAGATTCAATGCATGAGCAGCACAGCCAATGGGTGTGATGTGAGGGTAGGACTCCTCCACTTTAGACCAAGCAGCCATCAGGTTCGCAGCATTGTCTGTCACCAGTGCAAATACCTTCTGTGGTCCAAGGTCATGAATGACTGCCTTCAGCTCATCTGCAATGTAGAGACCGGTGTGTCTGTTGTCCCTTGTGTCTGTGCTCTTGTAGAATACTGGTTGAGGTGTGGAGATGATGTGGTTAATTATTCCTTGCCCACGAACATTCGACCACCCATCAGAGATGATTGCAATAGTCTGCTTTCTCTATGATTTGCTTGACCTTCACTTGAACTCTGTTGAACTCTGCATCCAGCAAATGAGTAGATAAAGCATGTCTGGTTGGAGGGGTGTATGCTGGGCGAAGAACATTACGAAATCTCTTCCAATGCACATTGCCTGTGAGCATCAGAGGTGAACCAGTTGCATACACAGCTCGAGCAAGACATTCATCAGCATTTCTCTGACTACGTTCCTCCATTGAGTCAAAAAAACTTCTGATTTCAGGAGGACCATGAGCTGTTGCTATCGATAAGGTGTCTTATTCATCATTTACACCTCGAATAGAAGTAGAGGGACTTTTGTCAGAGGTTGCTTGTTGTGAGCGTTGAGGGAACTTTATGCACTTGGCCAGATGATTCTGCATTTTTGTTGCATTCTTCACATATGATTTGGCACAGTATTTGCAAATGTACACAGCCTTTCTTTCTACATTAGCTGCAGCGAAATGTCTCTACACATCAGATAGTGCCCGTGGCAATTTCCTGTAAAGATTAGGGGAGAAAAAATTGAAAAAACCCCCAGATACAATTCCATGTACAGATAAATAGTTAAGCAGTTAGATTAAACAACTCCTTTGTAAGATACATTTTTCTTTTTTTTTATGAAACATGTATGGGAACAGGTGAATTAACACTCCTCAGTTAGCAGGCTCAAGCAAGCTAAAACCCACATGGTAGCAAAAACTAACTTGCAGAAATTGTTAAGTTATAAATGATTGAAACACACGTTGCTGTAGGCTACTATTTACTAGTTAACAAAAAATCATGTATGTCAAATAAAATATATTCACCCCACCCAGTATTGTAATCAAAACTTACCAGAAAGCATGTTGTCCTTGGCTCAGACAGTATAGTAGTGTGGGCTCAATAGCATCTCATTAGTGTGCAAGATCTTGAGAATCAGCTGTACATGTGATGGAAGACTGCACTGCACATGATGGAAGAATTCACTGTGCATGCAGAGGGTTGTAATTCCATTGAATCTGGGTTAGTTTAACCAAAATATGCCACAAGACCTAGAATTGCTTTATGTGTATCCCACAAAAAAAGGTTCACTGTTATAAGCTAACTTTTTTGATGAATTTAAGCAAAATTTCTCAAATTCTCGGGCTTTACTTCCCTTTTTCCGGAAAGATTCCGACCCTCTGCAACCCTACTTGATGATCTTTTTGGCCTTCCTGTGACATCGGGTGCTGTAGGTGTCATGGAGGGCAGGTAGTTTGCCCCCGGTGATGCGTTGTGCAGACCGCACCACCCTCTGGAGAGCCTTGCGGTTGAGTGAGGTGCAGTTGCCATACCAGGCTGTGATACAGCCCGACAGGATGCTCTTGATTGTGCATCTGTAAAGGTTTGTCAGGGTTTTGGGTGACAAGCCACATTTCTTCAGCCTCCTGAGGTTGGAGAGGCGCTGTTGCTGCTTCTTCACCACACTGTCTGTGGGTGGACCATTTCAGTTTGTCTGTGATGTGTTCGCCAAGGAACTTTCCACCTTCTCCACTGCTGTCCCTTCGATGTGGATAGGGGGGTGCTCCCTCTGCTGTTTCTTGAAATCCACGATCATCTCCTTTGTTTTGTTGACGTTGAGTGAGAGGTTGTTTACCTGAAACCACACTCCGAGTGCCCTCACCTCCTCCGTGTAGGCTGTCTCGTCGTTGTTTGGTAATCAAGCCAACTACTGTTGTGTCGTCTGCAAACTTGATGATTGATTGCATCAATTATTCTGCGTGTCAGATGATTGCTCTGAAATCTGATTAGAAGGCCAGAGTGAATTTACTAACACACACTTAGACTTGTTTTCAATGAGAATTACATATATACAACTCACATGAATTTAGTCGTCCCTCAAGTTACATATTGCAGCTTTAATAAACCTACATAAATTGAAATAATGTATGTACATTTATATATTTTTAGTGACTTTTCACCCATCACACCAGAACTGAACGCAGTATGCTTTAAAAATATATATATATATAGCCCTGTTCTCATTTTAGTGTAATTAATTACAGATACTGATTGTATATGTACTTTGACATTTAATGCTTGTTGTACAGATAAAAATAGTTCTCGGTGGCCATCTTTCAGCCTCCCCATCCCCTATACCCGGTGGGCATCCGCTGCTCGGACATGTCACTCTCCTCTCCATCATTTCACCCTGAAAGAATGGATGATAACCAACGATACAATATATCCTCAAATGTTGATTATAAACTGGGTGTTTCGAGCCCCGAGTGCTGATTGGCTGACAAAACATTTATTTTTACTGCTCCAATTACATTGGTAAGTAGTTTATAATAGCAATAAGGCACCTCAGCTGTTTGTTGTATATGGCCAATATACAATGGTTAAGGGCTATTTCCAGGCACTCCGCGTTGTGCATAAGAACAGCCCTTAGCCATGGTATATCACCAATATACCACACCCCCTTGTGCCTTTTTGCTTAATTAGTCCAGGCTATTGTAGCCTAGGTTGGGGGGGGGGGGAAGACAAGCGCACACCCAAGCACAGGTGTATGGCCGCCCAATCGCTCATAACGTTATTGGTGATAGATATTGAACATGGAGCAGAATTATTTCTAGGATATTTATTTTCCTTCTTCAGCAAGCAGCTGTCCAAATATGTCTGGAGGTTGAGGCATACAGCTTTATACGGTAGCCTGTTCTTGGTAAATTGTTTTGGAAAAACAGTGATTCATGTATTTCAGTAGCCATGTCGCACCCCACTGAAAACCGTACTCTAAAACTGCTTTGACACGCATAGACCGTCTTCAAACACACACACCGTGTGAAACATGAGTCTTAGTTTATTAAAAAGACGTAGACAATAATAAAAAAAAAAATCCACTGCAATTCAACATCAATTTAAGTTCTTCAGCCTGTGATAACCTGACAAGTTGACATACACACCAATAACGACGCTTATATTAGTCTCCCCCGACTTACATTTTCTTGACAGTGCAAATATAATTTGGTCATTATACAAGTTTACCATCTCATATCTACAACCCACTCCCCACACAAGGGGTATTTTAACTGCCATAACTCTAAACAGATGGAATATTCTTTAGGGTACAAGACAAATACAGATGTTTACAAAGGCCTAAACAGATAGGAATGTGTATGCTCTATTCCTGTGTAAATGTGTGATGAATAACTAAACTGCTGTTGGATCGCAAATAGTAATACAGGATTAGTCAAATAAAAAAATTGATAGTGGGGAGCAACATGTCAAGTCAGATGCCTGTAATGAATTCCAGAACATTTAAAATCTAAATGAACATAACATTGATAAACTGTTTGCGACATAACAGGTGAGGAAGAAAGGGAAACATGTAAGCTTAAAGGCTAAGCTACTGAAACATGGAACTGTTTCTCTGATCACTATCTATATGCCACAGGGGAGGCTCACAAGTGGGAACCAAACAGAAAATGTTCAACTGTTCTGGTACACTGCTCAACTAACTTACCACAGAACCTTGTGGGGGAGGATAAAACAGATGTTTAATTACTTTTCATTACATTTGACAATCTCTTCACATGTATTGCTTTCTAGGTTGAGGATGACTATACAGTACATCCGTAACAAATCATGAATGCTTAATCTAATAATAGTAAAACAGGACACGCCAAGAGTGCAGCACTGCAAATGGAAGTGGAGACTGCTACTCTGTACAACACTATGCATATCAACCTTAAGTGGACTGATTGGAAATTAGCTCTGGAGCAGAGGCTATGGATTTAAACATGGCTACGACTCATATCTGTACAGATTTTTGTCTTCAATTTCAAGATAGTTTGATTCTTCCTTCCATCCCTCGTCCAGGTTTGAGGTTTTTCATTCCAAATCAGGCATTTCTGGGAAAAAATAATAATTAATAATGGAAAGCAAATAAATAGCTATGTGATAAAAACAACAATATACTTCGGATAGCACTTAACATTTCTGGGTTAAGGGATGTCAGAGTATAAAAATTATTAGAAATCAGTGTCTGATGAGAAAACCTTTCACTTACTTTCATCGTCACTATCTGCAGACTCATCCTAAACAGGAATAGAAATAAGCATGAGAAGTTGCATATGGAAGGGCTCCTGACTGACAATTTAGTCGCATTTTGCGACCCGTTGACTTGGCTGTGGAAGTTCAATTTGTAATTGGTCGTAGGGATGCGAGCTGCACATTCTACATGGTCACCTCATGCAAAACTTCCTATTTTTCTAAGCAGTTAAAACCATGATTTGCTCAAAAACAAGTTAAGAGCATTATCTTCATGAATCCTGCAATGAAATGATCTGCCATGGCCCAGTGCCCGTTTGGCTGGGGACTGCTGCAGTGACAAGTGGGCCACTCACTGCCTTTCCCGGGAAGAAGAAAAAAATACTCTGGGAGAATCTCTTCTGATTGTATAACATTTAAAAATCAAATTGCGGGGGAAACAGCTATCCTGTGTTATACGGTTGTCACTAGAGGTCGACCGATTAATCGGAATGGCCGATTTCAAGTTTTCATAACAATCGGAAATAGATAATTTTGGACGCCGATTTTGCAACAAACAAAAAATTGCGCCTTTATTTAACTAGGCAAGTCAGTTAAGAACACATTCTTATTTTCAATGACGGCCTAGGAACGGTGGGTTACCTGCCTTGTTCAGGGGCAGAACGACAGATTTTTACCTTGTCAGCTCTGGGATTCAATCTTGCTACCTTACGGTTAACTAGTCCAACGCTCTAACCACCTGCCTCACGAGGAGCCCGCCTGTTACGCGAATGCAGTAAGAAGCCATGGTAAGTTGCTAGCTAGCATTAAACTTATCTTATAAAAAACAATCAATCATAATCACTAGTTATAACTACACATGGTTGATGATATTACTAGTTTATCTAGCGTGTCCTGCGTTGCATATAATCGATGCAGTGCGCATTCGCGAAAAAGGACTGTCGTGTACCTAACCATAAACATCAATGCCTTTCTTAAAATCAATACACAGAAGTATATATTTTTTAAACCTGCATATTTAGCTAAAAGAAATCCAGGTTAGCAGGCAATATTAACCAGGTGAAATTGTGTCACTTCTCTTGCGTTCATTGCACGCAGAGTCAGGGTATATGCAACAGTTTGGGCCGCCTGGCTCGTTGCGAACTAATTTGTCAGAATTTTAAGTAATTATGACATAACATTGAAGGTTGTGCAATGTAACAGGAATATTTAGACTTATGGATGCCACCCGTTAGATAAAATACGGAACGGTTCCGTATTTCACTGAAAGAATAAACGTTTTGTTTTCGAGATGAGTTTCCGGATTCGACCATATTAATGACCTAAGGCTCGTATTTCTGTGTGTTATGTTATAATTAAGTCTATGATTTGATATAGCAGTCTGACTGAGCGATGGTAGGCACCAGCAGGCTCGTAAGCATTCATTCAAATGCTTACGAGCGTTTTGCCAGCAGCTCTTCGCAATGGTTCAAGCATTGCACTATTTATGACTGTTCAAGCCTATCAACTCCCGAGATTAGGCTGGTGTAACCGATGTGAAATAGCTAGCTAGTTAGCGGGTTGCGCGCTAACAGCGTTTCAAACGTCACTCGCTCTGAGACTTGGAGTAGTTGTTCCCCTTGCTCTGCATGGGTAACGCTGCTTCGAGGGTGGCTGTTGTCGATGTGTTCCTGGTTCGAGCCCAGGTAGCGGCGAGGAGAGGGATGGAAGCTATACTGTTACACTGGCAATACTAAAGTGCCTATAAGAACATCCAATAGCCAAAGGTATATGAAATACAAATGGTATAGAGAGAAATAGTCCTATAATTCCTATAATAACTACAACCTAAAACTTCTTACCTGGGAATATTGAAGACTCATGTTTAAAGGAACCACCAGCTTTCATATGTTCTCATGTTCTGAGCAAGGAACTTAAACGTTAGCTTTCTTACATGGCACATATTGCACTTTTACTTTCTTCTCCAGCACTTTGTTTTTGCATTATTTAAACCAAATTGAACATATTTCAAGTATCTATTTGAGGCTAAATTGATTTTATTGATGATTAAGTTAAAATAAGCGTTCATTCAGTATTGTTGTAATTGTCATTATTACAAATAAAAATCGGCTGATTAACCGGTATCGGCTTTTTTTGGTCCTCCAATAATCGGTATCGGCATTGAAAAAAATCATAATCGGTCGACGCTTTCTTATTAATTTATCAACTCTCAATATTGAGCTCAATAGCACCATTTTAAAACAAAGATATTTTATAGGCCTATGGCTTTTGAGATATGGAGGGCGCGAAATGCGCACCCGCCATTGTGATTGCATAAGTCTCACTGGGAAGTAGGCTACAACTGCAAAGCTTTTTAGGACATTACATTTACTGTTAGATTAATACATGGATACTAGCATTGGGTATTAGTTAGCAATCTAGCATTTGAGTTTCTACTTACTCAGGTGGTGAATTGAACCTAAATAAGCATAGATTAGTGCATATAAAGATATGCAAATAAATCTCTATTGAACAAAACAAATCTGAATTCTTGAGCTCTATTTTAACAGTTAAATATAAAACTACAATAGCCTAGTTGTCAACCCAAAATTCATGACAATGGCTGGATCATAACATTTTGAATGATAACATGTTAGATGAAGCCATCTCAGTAGTCTTGTTACACTTCCAAACCATCTAGTCTAAGCCCCGTCTGGGGGGGTTCTACTAAGCTAACATGTGGACATTCAGAGACTTGTTCCGAAGCAACTCCTGCGTTGCTTGGCTGTGTGCTTCGGGTCATTGTCCTGTTGGAAGGTGAACCTTCGCCCCAGTCTGAGGTCCTGAGCAGGTTTTCACCAAAGAGCTCTCTGTACTTTGCTCCGTTCATCTTCGCCTCAATCCTGACTAGTTACTCAGTCCCTGCCGCTAAAAAACATGCTCACAGCATAATGCTGCCACCACCATGCTTTGTGAGAAGCTTTGTGAGAAGGACGATTTTCGCAGTGTCACCATGGCAGATGCCGAAGAGCGATATAGACGCAGCCCACTCAAAAAAAACATATCTTAAACAGGGATTATGATGGATTTCCCCCCCCCTTTTTTTACATTAATTTGATTTCCACGGGGCCACGGAAATTGCAGGAGAAGGGTTAATAAAGCACTGAATATCTTTATAAAGACGATTACTCATTTTCTCTATTGCATGCCGCCGCAGGACAAACTGGTGCAACCAAATCATGGGCTGATGCAACCAACTGGAGAAACCTAGTGGCAACAGCGCCACCAGGGGACATTTTAGTGTGACTTGCTGATATGACTGTCGCAATTAAGGTTTGAACATATTCTGCCCCACACATTCTTCCAAAGAGACCGATCAGTCATTAGCAAGCCCATACACAAGAGGCACATGACTAGAGCGTGACATTGTGTTTTTGTACAAAGTCAAGTAAAGTGAAACGGAGAAAAAGAGAATGAACTTCACAGAGTAGCTCTTACATCATCAGCACCATCTAGATCAGGTAGGTCACCTTCCCCTCCCATGTTGTTCATCATCTGCAATCAGAATCACAAAGAACAGCCTGAGCCAAATATCATCACGCTGCCATGTACTCATTTGTACAGTCTTGGCCCAACCGTTCATACAGCAATCAAGAGCAAGTTCACCAGTTGCCCTAGGGCCCTTACTTTAGCCATTGCTTCTTGTGTGTTGAACGCCATATCCCCATCTCCTACCTCTGAGAAACGATCGAAGTTGCCTAGCTCCTGGTCTGAATCGTCCTCCCAGTCTTTCCAGTTGTTAAAGTCGACGCTGAGCCAAGTTAGCTGTTGAGGGATAGCATGTATGACAAAAAGGCTTGCAGATGCTCGTTTGAAGGTCATCTTCCTGGCTCCTTACATGCATTTAGAATTCAGCGTGTTCCGAAATCAATTATCAACCAATACTTAAGCACAGAATTTTTATTTAACTATATATGGCAAATACATTAGATACTAGAACTGACCTTAGCCTTCTCTTTTGTTAGCCTCAGCCACGGCTTCCCAGGTTCTGCTTTTCGCAAACAGCACAACACTGACCGATCTGTGCGTTTGTGCATGGATTCCTGTGTGTGTGTGTGTGTGTACAAGAGATACATGAACACTTTCATCCCGCAAAATTAAGTTCCATTAGTTATACATCATGCAATCTGTACCTCGTCCTGATGACAGGATGACAATGTAATGAAGTGATTGACTCACATTTTGATCAATGGCTTCGAAAAGGTCTACTTCATTCTCGTGTTTGACTTGGTCAGTTCCTCCAAGACAACTGGTAAAGGGAGGGGTGAAAAGAATTCGCCAAAGTGGTCCCCGATGTATGAACTACATGTATGAACTACACAGTGACACATCCAGCCCAAAGTGGGAGGGTTAAAATCTACTTAGTAGTTGCTAAAGTCCCGGAGCACATATTTAAACTGAATTAGAGGGATTTTCAAATGCCTAGAGCAGTCCGGCAAACTTTTTCTTTTAAACTCCATTGACAGATGTCATAACTCACCTGAAAGCAAACTTTGCTTTCTCAAAATTGATCTTGACATCCTTGCTGTCCGCTACGCAGAACTCGATGTAGACGGAGTCCCGTCTGTCATACCACTTAGCAGTCGCTGGATGCCTGGAAACACAGATCAAGAAACTCAATGAATGCCAACGTTCCCCATTAATATTTTGTGAATGGAGAAAACCCCCCCGCAGGACAGAATGGTTGGCTTCAGTATAACCAGAAGAGCATAAGTTACTGTATCTATAATCACGGAAGAGGAAGAATCTCCTGCTGGTATTTTCCAGCAATGTTGTCTTGGATCGCAAACTGCATGCAAATCACCCTAATCATTACACTGATCCTACAGCTGTACCCAAGGGTAACTTCTACCCCAGTGATACTAACAGTGGGAGGCGGGGACAGACGGCTGTGAGGCACCTGCATGGAGCAGGTGGGACACAGTTGCGAGTTGGGACACAAAGGCTCACCGTCAAAGACAGGTGTACCAGGTTGCCAATAAGGCATCAATTTGCTGCGAGTACAGTAAAGGCAAGATGGTTCCAAAATGGAAAACGGCTGAGCATTTATTAAAAAGCAACCCGGCTGTCAACAGATTCACGTTGATCATACCAAAGAGGATGGAAAATACTGATGCAATGTCAAAGCTGATTGAAACATCTATAGCTCTTCAAAACGGACATTATGTCATACCAATCACATATGCAAAGTTCCCTGTGCAAACTCAACTGTGATAATTAATTTTTTTTAAATTTTTTCATTAATTTAACTACTTCCTGCTCTCATGTGATTCTGTAACAGTTGGATTAGAAAAGCCCCAATTACAGTGCATTCGGAAAGTATTCAAGTATTCAGACCCCTTGATTTCCCCCCCACTTTGTTATGTTACAGCCTTATTGGAATGGATTAAATTGTTTTTGTCCCCCCTTCAATCTACACAAAATACACCATAATGACAAAGCACTCAGTACTTTGAAGAACTTTAGGCAGTGATTACAGCCGCGAGTCTTCTTGGGTATAACGCTACAAGCTTGGCACACCTGTATTTGAGGAGTTTCTCCCATTCTTCTCTGCAGATCCTCTCAAGCTCTGTCAGGTTGGAGGAGGAGCATTGCCGCACAGCCATTTTCACGTCTATCCAAAGATGTTCGACCAGTCCGGGCTCTGGCTGGGCCACAAGGACATTGGAGACTTGTCCCAAAGCCACTCCTGCTGGAAGCTGAACCTTCACCCTCAGTCTGAGGTCCTGAGAGCTCTGGAGCAGGTTTTCATCAAGGATCTCTCTGTACATTGCTTCGTTCATCTTCATCCTGACTAGTCTCCCAGTCCCTGCCGCTGAAAAACATCCCCATAGCATGATGCTGCCACCACCATGCTTCACCTTAGGGATGGTGCCAGATTACCTCCAGATGTGACACTTGGCATTCAGGCCAAAGAGTTCAATCATGGTTTTATCCAACCAGAGAGTCTAAGAGTCGTTTGGTGCCTTTTGGCAAACTACAAGCGGGCTGTCATGTGCCTTTTACCGAGGAGTGGCTTCTGTCTGGACAGTACCATAAAGGCCTGATTGGTGGAGTGCTGCAGAGATGGTTGTCCTTCAGGAAGGTTCTTTGGAGCTCTGTCAGAGTGATCATCGGGTTCTTGGTCACCTCCCTGACCAAAGTCCTTCTCCCGATTGCTCAGTTTGGCCGGGCGGCCAGCTCTAGGAAGCGTCTTGGTGGTTCCAAACTTCTTTCATTTAAGAATGATGGTCCCCAAGAACCATCAATGCTGCAGACATTTTTTGGGACCCTCCTACAGATCTGTGCCTTGACACAATCTTGTCTCTGAGTTCTATGGACAATTCCTTAGGCCTCGTGGCTGGGTTTTTGCTCTGACAGACATTGTCAACTGTGAGACCTTATATAGACAGGTGTGTGCTTTTCCAAATCATGTCCGCACCAATGTGTCGGAGGAAACACAGTACACCTAGCGACGGGTCAGCGTGCACTGCGCCCGGCCCGCCACAGGAGTCGCTAGTGCGCGATGAGACAAGGATATCCCTACCGGCCAAACCCTCCCTAACCCGGACGACGCTAGGCCAATTGTGCGTCGCCCCATGACCCCGCTGAACTCAATTTCGAGTCTCATAGCAAAGGTTCGGAATACTTATGTCAATATGGTATTTCTGTTTTTATTTTTAATACATTTGCTAACATTTCTACAAACAAGTTCTAACTTTGTCATTAAGGGGTAGTGTGTGTACAGGTGAGAAGGGAAAAAAATGTCATCCATTTTAGAATAAGGCTGTGACATAAAATGTGGAAAAAGTCAACGTGCCTGAATACTTTCCGAATGCACGTAGCGTTAGCTACTATTACGGACAGTCAACAATGAGCATGCTGTATCATTAGCCAACTAAGTTAGCCATCTCGCTTGGCTTCCTTACAGCTACAGTCAGCAGTAGGATAAATCTTTCATTTTGTTGAGAGTAACTGGACATTATCTAGCCATTTGCACGGTATGAATAAACATTTCGTTACAGCAAAACTATGCATCGTTCATTATTTCTATAAAGCCTCTTAATCTGGCTAGCTACTTAGGCTAGATAGAGCTCTTTGAACGTTAAATCTCGTGAAGGGAATTCCGTTCTGTGGCTAACGTAAGCTAACTAGCTATGTAGGTAAGACCAACCCATGGTGACTGATCGATATGCTAACTAATCTAGCTAGTTAAAAGTTAAATCAGTTGTAGAATGTTTTACTACCTGGCTAGTTAGCTCACTGAAACATGGTCAGGAAAGCACACCACACACGCCATGCGGGGCCATGCACTTGACCACACTAACGCGTTAGCTAGCCAGCCAACTTCCGTTACTGTAGCTAGATAGTAGAAACTAACTAGTTAACTGGCGAACTAATGGGCAAAATTCCCATTAGCAAAAAGGGACCGAGTAAACAGAAAACGAGTAAATGTTAACGTTAGTAGCTAGCGGTAGTTATCAAATTATGGACATTGGCAATCATTGACTTGCATTGTAAATTAGCTTGGTAGTTAACATATAGCTATGAAATAAGGCCTATCATCGCTAGGTGTTCCTCCCGTCTTTCGCAAAAGCATGTTGGTATGCTAGGTAGCTAGCAGCATAACGAACCCAGCGACGTTAGCTAGCTACTGGCGCTAGCGTTCTTTTGCTGGCTAAATTGTACAGGAGCACGCGCTCGCCATTCCTCACAAACTTACATGTCTTGTTGTATGTCAAATACCGTTGTGATCGCCGATTCCCTGGGGATACACAATTCAATTTAGAATACGGTCCTTATGGGGATTTCGTTTCAATGGACTGTAGAAAAGTGTGCGCAAACTACAAAAACTGTGTATTGTATATCCACACACTGCAAGGCCACCCTGTCTACACCTCGCGGACTCTGAATCGGACCTGACGCTGTGACGCAGCTACCGCGCCTTCGACGTTTCTAGAGCCTTCACGAGCAGGGTTGCCAGGTCTAGCCACATTTTCTAGCCCAGTGACTACTCAACATCTACGACAAGGCCTGAAAAATAGCCCAAATGTTGTTGCCACATTTAGCCCAAACAATATTTTTTTACATAACGTTATCGAGCGAATTAAGGACTATTGACGTAATTTGTAATGACGGGGGGGGGAAAACAGTTTTACATCAAAATAATAATTGTGAGCTAACGTGACTAAAGGGATTTGAATAGGTTGCAAGAGAAAATATAAATCGCCTTTATTAATCTCGCCAGATCCTTTTCCATCAATGGATGTTAACTCGTTTGACTGCCATGATTGTCAATAAATCCCTTAAGTGCATAACGATAGACAAATCCAACAGTAGAGTTTGAGGGGTGAAAATTCGACAGAGGATCTCGAAATCTCTGCAAGAAACTTGGACGAATTTAAAAAATAACAAATGTTAGGCTATTTTCTGTCAATTGTGCCAGATGTTAAAACTACAAACCGTTATAAATGGCATATTTGCAAGATTGACTTGTCATTTCAATAGGCATAGGCTAATTACATTTCCCCGATAGCGATTTAGCAGCTTGCTTATTTCCAATTGAGACTCATTTAACATAAATAACGAGGCGATTTCGAGGTAAGAAGTGCTCCTGTTGCCCAAACGCCTCCTGGATTAGGCTACTGAGGATGGGGTTGTAATTTCAATCACTGAATCATATATTAATAATATGGAGGCTATTTATTAAATAGTTTGCTAGCACCAGGTAGGCTACACAAGTGGCACACGTTTATTTGCAATGCCTCCAGTGATATCGTCATTTCAACATATTTATTGAATGAAATGGTAGGTTACAGTAACCTACATAGGCATAGAAATTACTAGGCTATTTAATGGCCAACAGATGTATCCTTCTCAACATGTAATGTCAGTTTCATTGTGGACTTCTCCCCCGTAACAGAAGTTCCATAACTTCAATTTAAAATGTCCACACGGGCAGCGCTCGAGAACCAAAGACTGACTGCATGTTTTGTTTGATATTTGTTTTCCATAAGCAAAGTCGACATTAGAAGGCAGTTTAAACCTAATTATCTCATGCGCTCTAGAGCGCCTATTCGTTTTCCTGCTCATTGTCGCCGTATTTCTTGACGCACATTAGCGCGTTAATATTTTATGGGAATAGGTGTTTCCTTAAGGACAACCTAAGTAGCATACCTAGAACTGCTAAGAAGTTGTCATAACGTGCACGTGCTTATGTCTTGTGGATCCTGAGTGGCAATGCAGTGCAAGAGGCGTCACAACAGACCCGGGTTCGATCCTGGGTTGTATCACAACCGGCCGTGATCGGGAGTCCCATAGGGTAGCGCACAATTGGGGGTTTGGCCGGAGTAGGCAGTCATTGTAAATAAGAATTTGTTCTTAATTTACTTGCCCAGTTAAACAAAAAAGCCTCCTCTTCACTCACGTGACTCAGCTGCCATATGTTTTTACATTGCCAAAGCAAGTGAAATAGGAAAACAAAAAATGCACAGTTAACATTACACACACAGAAGTTCCAAAGGAATAGACATTTCAAATGTCATATTATGGCTATATAACGATGTGCAAATAGTTAAAGCACAAAAGGGAACATAAATATGGGTTCTTCACTGGTTGCCCATCTCTTGTGGCAACAGGTCACAAATATTGCTGCTGTGATGGCACACTGGTATTTCCCCCAATATATGCGAGTTTGTCAAAATTGGATTTGTTTTCGAATTCTTTGTGTGTCTGAAATCTCACTCACTCTGCAACAGGCTGCCTCACAATCAACAGCAGGTCACAGTGAAATATACAGTATATCACAAAAGTGAGTACACCCCTCACATTTTTGTAAATATTTGAATATATCTTTTCATGTGACAACACTGAAGAAATGACACTTTGCTACAATGTAAAGTAGTGAGTGAACATCTTGTATAACAGTGTAAATTTGCTGTCCCCTCAAAATAACTCAACACACAGCCATTAATGTCTAAACCGCTGGCAACAAAAGTGAGTACACCCCTAAGTGAAAATGTCCAAATTGGGCCCAAAGTGTCAATATTTTGTGTGGCCACCATCATTTTCCAGCACTGCCTTAACCCTCTTGGGCATGGAGTTCACCAGAGCTTCACAGGTTGCCACTGGAGTCCTCTTCCACGACGACATCACAGAGCTGGTGGATGTTAGAGACCTTGCACTCCACCTTCCGTTTGAGGATGCCCCACAGATGCTCAATAGGGTTTAGGTCTGGAGACATGCTTGGCCAGTCCATCACCTTTACCCTCAGCTTCTTTAGCAAGGCAGTGGTCGTCTTGGAGGTGTGTTTGGGGTCGTTATCATGTTGGAATACTGCCCTGTGGCCCAGTCTCCGAAGGGAGGGGATCATGCTCTGCTTCAGTATGTCACAGTACAGGTTGGCATTCATGGTTCCCTCAATGAACTGTAGCTCCCCAGTGCCGGCAGCACTCATGCAGCCCCAGACCATGACAGTCCCACCACCATGCTTGACTGTAGGCAAGACACACTTGTCTTTGTACTCCTCACCTGGTTGCCGCCACACACGCTTGACACCATCTGAACCAAATAACTTTATCTTGGTCTCATCAGACCACAGGACATGGTTCCAGTAATCCATGTCCTTAGTCTGCTTGTCTTCAGCAAACTGTTTGCGGGCTCTCTTGTGCATCATCTTTAGAAGAGGCTTCCTTCTGGGACGACAGCCATGCAGACCAATTTGATGCAGTGTACGGCGTATGGTCTGAGCATTGACAGGCTGACCCCCCACCTCTTCAACCTCTGCAGCAATGCTGGCAGCAGTCATACGTCTATTTCCCAAAGACAACCTCTGGATATGACGCTGAACACGTGCACTCAACTTCTTTGGTCGACCATGGCGAGGCCTGTTCTGAGTGGAACCTGTCCAGTTAAACCTCTGTATGGTCTTGGCCACCGTGCTGCAGCTCAGTTTCAGGGTCTTGGCAATCTTCTCGTAGCCCAGGCCATCTTTATGTAGAGCAACAATTCTTTTTTTCAGATCCTCAGAGAGTTCTTTGCCATGAGGTGCCATGTTGAACTTCCAGTGACCAGTCAGTATGAGGGAGTGTGAGAGCGATGACACCAAATTTAACACAACTGCTCCCCATTCACACCTGAGACCTTGTAACACTAACGAGTCACATGACACCGGGGAGGGAAAATGGCTAATTGGGCCCAATTTGGACATTTTCACTTAGGGGTGTACTCACTTTTGTTGCCAGCGGTTTAGACATTAATAGCTGTGTGAGTTATTTTGAGGGGACAGCAAATTTGCACTGTTATACAAGACGTTCACTCACTACTTTACATTGTAGCAAAGTGTAATTTCTTCAGTGTTGTCACATGAAAAGATATACTCAAATATTTACAAAAATGTGAGGGGTGTACTCACTCGTGATATACTGTATATATATTAAGAAAAATGCCAAACCCTAGATAGCAGCATACTTGACCCCAGGTAGCCTAGTGGTTAGAGTGTTGGGACAGTAACCGAAAGGTTGCTAGGTCAAATCCCAGAGCTGACAAGGTAGAAATCTGTCATTCTGCACCCAAACAAGGCAGTTAACCCACTGTTCCTAGGCTGTCATTATAAATAAGAATTTGTTCATAGCCTAGTTTAATAAAAAAAAAAGAAGTGGCTGACTTGGCCTGACCACATATCTACGGTTACGCTATTCCTAGCCTTTATCATTAGGGGGATGGGGAAACACCCTGTATCAGGGGTTAACATACCTCTCTGAAACCCTCTGGGTTGATGCCTGGTGTAATATCATAGGCATCAGTCAGGTATTTCTAGGATATCAAATTAATTGCATACTAATGCTTGAAATGGTTTGGTGGTCCCTTTACCAACCTTCCACACCCTTTCCCGAGTGCATGCCACAGCTTCCTTGATCCTCAGAGGGGAGGTTTTCACTTGACGTCTTCCGATGAGTTATAGTAATTTCCAGCACCAGCTCATGAAAACTCCACCCTTCCGACTTAAATCTGTGGTACACTCCTCTGTGTAGAATGTATATTGAACTGCCAGCAATGATAAGATATACAGTCCTACAATATTATTTAAGACGAGGGACTTCTGAAAGTTCAGTAAAACAGAGCATACTTTACACCTGTAAAGGACTCAACTGTATTCAATATCCCTGTTCAGACAAATCCCTTGGAGACAAGTGTCCCTTGGAGACGTGTCAGATGCATAATTTCACAAAACAAAAGGACAATAGAGGGAAACCGCATCGATTTACAACTTTATTTCCATCTAGGGTATAAATTGTACCAACGATAGATTAAAATCAGCAACCTTTCAGAACCCCATCGACTCCAGCAGCCTACATCGTCAATTCCTGTGAATATAAGAATACAATGTGTTGATGCATGTACAAACTAAGCCCCATCATAGTTAACACTGCTTTGCTCTTCTCAGGACAGAAAGGTTGGCTTCAGTAGACTCAGAAGAACGAAAGTCACTGTATCAATCATCACTGAAGAGAAAGGATCTCCTGCTGGTAGATCCCATGGTAACTTGGACACAGGTCACAATTCAAATCTACAAATATTTGGAGTGAAGGGACCCTGTGCCAGATATTATTTTGTCTGGTGACAAGGGGAATTGTGTGTTAAAAATGATTTACCATAATTGCGTTGACAATGTCGTTGTTGTTGTTTTTCAGGGCGCGTACAGCCTTCGCTCGCGACACATTGGCTTGTGACATCACAAGTTCAATGTCCTTCACCTCGACCCCGGTCTCATCAACCTATGCATTGAGACAAAACATTAGTACATTTGACAGTCAACTCGCACTGCAATTCACCGACATCTCCAGGGGAATTGGGCCCATAAATTACCCCATTAAGCATGGGAGACTACTACAATCAAACTATTTGTGGCAAACAGAGCTATACAATCTAATGGACAACAAAACATACGGTGCCCGGTTTTTGATAATGTACAAACTAAGCCCTATCATAGTTAACAGTGCTCTTCTCAGGACAGAAAGGTTGGCTTCAGTAGACTCAGAAGAACGAAAGTCACTGTATCAATCATCACTGAAGAGAAATGAACTCCTGCCGATTACATGCTAACTTTTGCACCCCTGAATGCCCTCACCTCTTCCTCTTCGCTCTCCTCCTGTACGGTGGGCGTCTGTGTGTTTTCCTGGATGTTCGACACAGCTTCTCCCTGTACCTTGAACTTCTCTGCCGCTGCCAACTGGGCTTGCTGTGAGAGATCCTCGATCTGAGACACAAAGGGAGAGAAACGGCGATTTCAGTGCCGTATCCTTTAGCAAGAACACCAACACCTTGGTTGAAGGACATTCCACTGCATATTTGACTGATAACCAGAATTGCATACTACAAGGGTATCGTGAAAGAACAGTCTAAACTAGATGGAACAATGTCAATAGCATTTCAGATTTAAAAGGAGACCAGAAAAATACAATTATAACAGTATCCTGGATCCATCTTACCTTAGCCTCACCAAAGACAATGTAAGTGTCTGATGCAGGGCTCTTGTAGACATCTGGTTTGGTGATGACAAATAGGATGTTCTTAGACTTGCGAATGGTAACCCTGGTGACCCCCGTCACCTGCCTGAGACCCAGCTTAGACATTGCCTGAAGAAAAGCAAACAATCATGGGTTATATTTTGACTGGAACCGTACTCCTTAACTATCCATTGTTTATACTATACAATGGATAGTTAAAGGTGGCATAGTAATTTAAATTATTCAACGTACACTTTTAAGATGGGAATGTCTAATGAAAATATGATGAAGTCCAGATAGTTTTTTTAAAAGCTAGTTACCTTTCGTGCCTTCTTTTCACTACGGCTCTGTTTGGCTTTGCTAACGGGTTCCTCATCTATTTCTGCAGCAGCTGCAAGCTGTGGGAAAAAATACACTTTTCCTCCTTTAATGGCAGTCAAGGTTTCAGAATGAGAGCAAAAATTCCACCCATATGTAAGAATATGGCATGAATGGTGAAAATAAAACAAATGAAAGTATCCCTTTGGCCTTTGCTCTTCTCAGGACAGAAAGGTTGGCTTCAGTAGACTCAGAAGAACGAAAGTCACTGTATCAATCATCACTGAAGAGTCAAGGATCTTTTCTTAAACAGATACTCAGGGGTTCTAATCATGTTGTGAGTGCAGTGCAAGTGTTTACTCAGTCCCTCCAGGATGTCGCTGGGATTTCATTGTGATATTTGCATGGCAATATGTAATGATTGTCCACTGTGGTGAAAATGAGCTGACGACGGAAAAATGTTGTTGACGTCTGGTTTGATTTGTTGGAACGTGCTAAACTTTGATAATTGAGGTAGTAAATGAATGATAGGAAATGAAAGAGACTGTGTTTTATGTTAGAAGTTACTGGTTCTCAGAAGAAAGGCGTCGGCTTTGGAATGTGTATTAGATGAAAGAGGGGTTGAGGTCAGGAGGTGAGGACAGATTCTCTTAAGAGTAATACATTTTTGGAATCCTGTTACCCTCTTTATTAGCTTCCTGTAGAGCTATAAAATGTAAGGATTGGAGAGAAAGGGGAGTGTTTTAAGTAGGATGCATATAAACTGTGAAGTCTGAAATCTTTTGCTGTCTGTTTTCAGCTGTACAGAACCTTTGGGAAGAATAAACTTGGTTAAAGCTTCTCTAGTGTCCGTGAGTTATTTACTCTGAAAAATAAGAACCTAACAGATTGAACCATATGTGGTAAATGTGCAATGATTAGGGATACACGGTAGAAATCGGTAAGCATATCGGAATCGGCCAATATTAGCTAAAAATAGCAACATCGGTCCGATGTCTAGATAAACGCCGATGTGCAAAATCGATGTCAAAGCTGACGTGCATACCTATATAACGTAGGTAGATGACGTAATGACGCCACACAAAAAATACAGAGCTACACGTGCAACACAATTCCTAACCTAGCCCACAACGTCTGCTGTGTGGATCTATTTTGAAGTTTCAAAGGAAGATAACAAAAAGGCCATATGCCACGTTTGTGCCTCTATTATTTCCCGAGGAGGGGAGAAAGTGAAATCTTTCAATACCACAAACCTAATTACTCATTTGAACGTGCATCACCCCCAGACGTTCGGCAGCTACCTAGAATAAAAGCAGAAAAATACTAAGCGCACACTTCCAACAACTAAACAAGTACAAGTTGACCAGTCATTTGAAAGAGTAAGAACATTTCAGTGAGACAACTCAACGGCAAAATCCATCAACGCCAAGATAATGAAATTCATTACCCTTGACAATCAACCGTTCTCTGTTGTGGATGATGTTGGCTTTCGCCGACTGGTCGAGCCCCGGTACACACTACCAAGTAGGCGCTATACTACCGGAGTTACACAGTATTGTTGAAACGCACATCCATTAACGACTTGCTATGGGCGTCACTGCTATTAGCTTCACGACTGACATTTGGACCAGCGATGTCAGCCCCATGAGCATGCTGAGTCTGACAGCACAGTGGGTCGACAAGGATTTTTTACTGAGGAAAGCCGTATTGCATGCTCAAGAATGTGCTGGTTCTCATACCGCTGCTGGCATTTCAATGGCATTTGAGAACATGAACGCACTCCTAAGCGCCATTCGAACAACTGACTCGAGAAATAAGCTCATCAACTGCGTCTGCAGCAGACGTGATACCCTCTGTCATGGCAATGAAACACCTGCTCAACAAAACTTCCAAAACAGACCGTGGGGTTAAAACTAGCAAAAGTACTCTACTAGAGGCTGTGAACAAGTGATTCGGTTGCATTCTCTCTGAGCCTCTTTACTGTGTCACCACCATGCTCGATGCTAGGTACAAGGACTGCTACTTCGATGCAGACAAGAAACAGGGTTTACGTGAAATGTTGGACACAGTGCGCACCGATGAAGAGGACCCATGATAGAAGAGGACAAGGACCAACTGAGCTGAAACTTCACTGCTTGACATGCATGATGAAATCCTCTGAGAATGAAACGACTGAACAACGAAACAGCACAGCAAGTAAGTGAAAGAAATAGGTTTCGATTATGTTTTTTTTTTATACTGGTAAATGGGGGACATACGTAAATGCCAACAAAATAACTTCTTGGTCAGTGTGTGTGTGTGTGTTTCAACTATTTAACTGTACTAGAATGCTTAAAATACCGATTATTTAAATTGTTTAGCGGCATCAGGTTTTTGGCAAGGAAAATACCAGATATTGGTATTGCCAAAACATTTCATATCGGTGCATCCTTAGCAGTGATTGGTTGAAATTGCGAGTCCTCTTTTTGTATTGAAGTTATGCGATAATATTGCGACGATTTGACTCTTAATGCAGAAATATTGTGGCAATTGGTCAAATTTGAAAGCCCTCACTATGCGGGAAGTTGTTGATTTTGCTAAATAAAATTGTGATTGCAGAATCCTGGAGGGACTGTTTCTGTATCAGTATATACAATATATAAGCAGTTAATCCAATCTGTGCCCTACCAGACCCTTGTTCAGGCAGTCTTACCTGGGCACTTGATCACTCAGGTGGTCTTACCTGTGCTTGCTGTGTCTGTGCGGAGTCCTGTTCCTCCAGATCTGGTACAGACTCGTCGCTGTCCGATTCAGTGCCAGACCCTGTAAGCACCCCACAGAGAAACAAGCATTAGTCACATTATACAGGCTGTCACAGGCAGATGCCTGAGCAGCAGATAACCAGTTCTCTTACAGTAGCGCCTGTGTAAGACCGGAGAATTGTAATTGTATGGGTCATTTAACTGAGCAAAGTACAAATTGAGATGTTGAATGAGCCCAACATTTGTTGGTGGTAAGTGAATTTAACCTAGTAATTTGAGGCACTGAAAGAATGGTTAAATGTGGATGAGGTAAAAATATATATATATGTCAGTGTACAAATTAACAGACCTGCTTATAAATAAATGTTAAAAGAATGTTATGGTAAAATGTTGCCCTAGTCATACAGATTTAAAGATGGATCTCCCAACTTCAGAATGACATGACCCCCCCCCCCCAAAGGATATTTTATACAGTTCCATCCCCCGTTGCTCAATTAACTGTATCATTGTGGGGGAAAACATCCACCAAACAGTGTCTAAAAATAGTAGGGAATTTGAGAACATTTACATAATTTGAACTTTTAACATGCATCTTGATGGGAGGCAAAACATGCCAACTGGAACCTTTTGGTTGGTTTGAAAGCACAGTTAAAGGGGAAATCAGCAGTTGCTACATCAATTTGACTTATAAATGCTTCATGAGCTTAGTTCAACTGTCGTACCCCATCGGAACCCAAAATAAGCTTGTTTTACTCCAATATTTGTAAATAACGAAAATGTAAATAAACAGTATATAGCCTCAAAACATGGTTAAAACTATAATTTTGATATCATGGACTGTCAAATCCTTATATCCATAGCCCAGTCGATTAATTTGAGAGTGATTACATTTCTCCAGCCCCACCCCTTAGCTTTTTACCAAACCAGGGATGCCACTGTTATCGTTTCTACTGCTGATTGCTGCTTTAAATTATAATCCAAAATAACAAAAATGGCACTAAAGTGGGAGCACTGATTTCACCAATCAATAGCTCCAATAATTACATGTAGTCTTTGAAACAGGCCAGTTGAGGTTACATTTGAAGCAAATCTAATACACCGACTACTACAATCTCTACTTTCTTCAACTCAAACCTGAAGAAAAAGGGAAGAGACACTTGAGCAAGCCAGTGAATGGGCCACAGAACTCAACATTGGCAGGCAAACAGAGGGGACACAGGAGACAGAGAGAGGAGGAAGAAGAAATACCCTCATTCTTGGTCACAGGCTCCGGTTTGGTTGGGGTTTTAGCAGGGGTGGGGGCAGGTTTTGAAACTGGAGGTGGTGGTGGTACAATGGCTACTTCAACAGGCTTAGGGGAAGCTACAACGGGCTCAATTGGCGCAGGCTTGGGTGGAGCTTGTGCAGCTACAACGAGCTCAATTGGGCAAGGCTTGGGCGGAGCTGGTGCAGCTACAACGGGCTTAATTGGCGCAGGCTTGGGCGGAGCTGGTGCAGCTACAACGGGCTTAATTGGCGCAGGCTTGGGTGGAGCTGGTGCAGCTACAACGGGCTTAATTGGCGCAGGCTTGGGCGGAGCTGGTGCAGCTACAACGGGCTTAATTGGCGCAGGCTTGGGCGGAGCTGGTGCAGCTACAACGGGCTTAATTGGCGCAGGCTTGGGCGGAGCTGGTGCAGCTACAACGGGCTTAATTGGCGCAGGCTTGGGCGGAGCTGGTGCAGCTACAACGGGCTTAATTGGCGCAGGCTTGGGCGGAGCTGGTGCAGCTACAACGGGCTTAATTGGCGCAGGCCTGGGCGGAGCTGGTGCAGCTACAACGGGCTCAACTGGAGCTGGTTTAGGGGGAGCTGGAGAAGCAACTGGGGCAGGCTTAGGAGCCTCTACTACTGTAGGGGGTGAGAAGACTGGCATCTTCACTGGCTCCTCTGGTGGAATGAGAGGTGGAAGGTCATCATTCTCCATAGCAGGCTTAGCTGGTGCAGGGGCTGCCTTTACCTCTTTCACCTCAGCTTTGGGCACAGGCTTAGGCTTGGCCTTGGGCATTTCAGGGGCAGCTTTAAGTGGACTAGAGGCAACAGCATCAGCAAATGACATAGGGGCTGATGCAGCAGGCTTTGAGGTCACTTTGAAGGCCACGGGGGATGCCTCAGGCTTGGGAGAGATTGGTGAGGCAGGTGCAGGATCTGAAGCAACAGGTGCTGGCATGGCCACTACTGGTGCAGGAGCAGCTTTAAGCTCAATAGGAACAGGTTTGGCCTCTGTGGGGGCAGGAGCCTTGGCTGGGGCTGGTAGGTCAGCAGCAGGCTTGAAAGCCTCTCCTTTCTTAGCCTTTCCTTGTTTGCCAGTCTTTACAACCTTTGGGACGGCACGGTTGCCCTGGCTGGGAGCTCCAGCATCAGCAAATGATATAGGGGCTGATGCAGCAGGCTTTGAGGTCACTTTGAAGGCCACAGGGGATGCCTCAGGCTTGGGAGAGATTGGTGAGGCAGGTGCAGGATCTGAAGCAACAGGTGCTGGCATGGCCACTACTGGTGCAGGAGCAGCTTTAAGCTCAATAGGAACAGGTTTGGCCTCTGTGGGGGCAGGAGCCTTGGCTGGGGCTGGCAGGTCAGCAGCAGGCTTGAAAGCCTCTCCTTTCTTAGCCTTTCCTTGTTTGCCAGCCTTTACAACCTTTGGGACGGCACGGTTGCCCTGGCTGGGAGCTCCAGATGCCCCAGGTGAGGTAGCTAAGGGGGAACGGGGTGTTGAGGAGGTTGGCTTTGGGGAGGTAGGAGAAGAGGAGGAGGCAGACATCGAGGACTTTTTTCTTCTGCCAGGGACAGCCTTTGGGGTAGAGCCACCCTTGGCCTCTTTGCCTTTGGGCTTGGCAGGGCCAGAAGCCGCCTGGGGTTCCTGGGAGGTAGCCACACTTGCAGGGGCAGAGGGTGCGGCTGAATGAAACAAATATGTTTGTTAAAAATTTGGAAGGAAGTCAAAGCCTGAACCATGCGGGTTAAAAGATCAGAACACACAAGACAATGTTACCTCAGAACTCCAGGGTTAGGATGAACACCACACCAACCTTATTTCCGAAATGGAAGGATTTGTTGCAGGGCAGCAAACTCAATGCACACTACAATTCAAGTATTCAGGCAAAACCACAACTGACAACCTAAAGTTAAAACACCAACATCTACTCGGTCCAAGCACAGACCCACACACAACATTTTCTACAGCGTTAGTCCAATTTCATGACCAGAGATTAAAAGTGAGGACCCACTCAGTGCAGATGTAAGCGTGGCACTATTTACACTAAAATACATGTGACAGTGGTATGACAGGTCAAATTCTAAGGAACTGTAGCAGTTATAAACAATGCTATGCATTGTTTGACCTAAGGTCCCTAATGGGTTCACACTTAAAGGCAAATTCAGCCCACTAACATCCATTACCTGAAATTGTTCAATCGACTGAATGAGATAGTAACGAATTACACACACAAAAAATAATTCTTGCAGTGATGAGGTGCGATGTTGTTCATTTTGGATGTAAAAATATAAATTGTGGTTTACGACCAAGTTTAAAAGTCGGGCTATAGTATAGACAAATAAATGTAATTGTTACTTAATTGAAACATGACCAATTTCATATGTTAAATTAAAAAACAACCCACAATGGATTAAATGTGGCTAGTGAGTAGTAAAAAGGTGTACCGCAATGACCAAAAAGCCATAACTGGAACTATTACCACTCCCTAACCACCCCCATTGGCTACAAATACCAGTGTTAAAAACAGATACTGTAGTTAGAGCACATTAACACAGTTGGCTAGGTGGCCTTCTTCCTGATAAACACCAATAAGCCCAGAGAAAGTGAGAGAGACTGAAATAGAACAGTCAAAGGACAGTCCACATCTGATGACAAAAGACAAAGAAGTTGCTGGAAGTCAGTTCGTTACATTAAGTGCCTAAATGGACTGGCCTGTTTCAAGGTGAAACGCTGAGTTTAAACAGTGACGCAAGAGAAAATTGAGAGCCAATGGATACCCATGAGATAATAACAAGCCCTAAAAAAGAAAATGTAATATTGAAAATCTCTTGATTTCTCTCAACATAAGCCCTTTTCAACAAGCATAATAACATTTGACTATTTTTGGGGCAAAACATAACATTTGAAAGGGCAAATAGAGGCCCAGCATTGGCGCAGAAGTTTGCAAGTATAAAAAAAGAGACAAAAAGGGGGAGCTGCTGTAAGAAGGGAAAAACTACTAACTTTGCACACAGAATGACCCACCTGACAGGAGACAGGTGGAGACGGTCGGGCCTGCACGATTTGACATCACCTTCGTCTGGACGGCCTCAGAGAAGGCCGCAATTGGTTCTTTTTCAACAGGAGTTTCGTTTAGCGTGTCAATGGCCATATCAGCAGGCAGTGGTTCAGGTTCTGGGGCCCCAGTGTCCGAGCTGGCCACTTCAGTGCATAGTACGGCATCATCAAGAGCTGGATCCAGACTCACAGTCTCCAACTCTTCAGTGATCATCTTGACTGCAGGCTCGGGGGTGACTTCTGGAGTTACACGTGCCATCCCATCAATAGTGTCTGCGATTGGCTCTTTAGCAGCAGGAGCTGGTTCTTGGACCGGAGTCTCTTCAGCCACTGCCACGGGTTCAGCAGCCACTGCATCTTCAGTGGCTGCCACGGTAGCCTCTATAACTTCAGCTGAATCTTGAATGATGACCTCTTCTGGTGCTTGGGTGACCTGTTGTTCAGCAGTTTCTTTACGTTCTTCAACAATGGTTGCTTCAACACCATTAAGTTGTCCACTAGATGCCTCTCCTAAAGCCATTTCTGACACCGGTTGGGATTCGACCTCTGGAAGAACAGTGGCGGGTCCTAGAGGCACAGGACTCTCCAAAGCGGCTGCCTTGGTCACGTCAGACACAGCCATCTCAGGGGGAGCAGAGGAACTCAACACCCCTGGAGTTGATAGGAAGGAAAGGAGGAGCGGAAGGAGCAGCAGGAGGTAGTCACAGCAAGTGTGAGGAGCGGTTGATAAGCTTACAATAACGTTTTTTTGAAGCATATGATCAAAATGATTTAACCCCTTATTTAATAAAATCTAACTACAGTAATGGTATTCTCCTATACCAGATACTTTTACCAACATGAGGAAGTTGGGGTCCAAATGTTTTGATTATATGACACAAAATATTAAGAGGAAACAATTGAATGAGTACATTTTTAGAACTGGGGTTGGGATCTAGATCTACACTATATATACAAAAGTATGTGGACACCCCTTCAAATGAGTGGATTTGGCTATTTCAGCCACACCCGTTGCTGATAAGGTGTATAAAATCGAGCACACAGCCATACAATCTCAATAGACAATGTTCTGCCCTGCTAGAGCTGCCTGGTCAACTGTAAGTGCTGTTATTGTGAAGTGGAAACGTCTAGGAGCAACAACGGCTCAGCCACGAAGTGGTACGCCACACAAGCTCACAGAACGGGACCGCCGAGTGCTGGAGCCTGTAAAAATCACCTGTCCTCAGTTGCAACACTCACTACCGAGTTCAAAACTGTCTATGGAAGCAACGTCAGCATAAAAACTGTTCAGCGGGAGCTTCATGAAATGGGTTTCCTTGGCCGAGCAGCAGCACACAAGCCTAAGACCACCATGCAAAATAACAAGTGTCGACTGGAGTGGTGTTAAGCTTGCCGCCAATGTACTCTGGAGCAGTGGCTGAGTGTTCTCTGGAGTGATGAATCACGCTTCATCATCTGGCAGTCCGACGGACGAATCTGGGTTTGCGGATGCCAGGAGAACGCTACCTGCCCCAATGCATAGTGCCAACTGTAAAGTTTGGTGGAGGAGGAATAATGGTCTGGGCGTTTTTTTATGGTTTGGGCTAGGCCAGTGAAGGGAAATCTTAATGCTACAGCATAGAATGACATTCTAGACAATTCTGTGCTTCCAACTTAGTTGCAACAGTTTGGGGAAGGCCCTTTCCTGTTTCAGCATGACAATGCCCCCGTGCAAAAAGCGAGGTCCATACAGAAATAGTTGGTTGAGATCTGTGTGGAAGAACTTGACTGGCCTGCACAGAGCACTGACCTCAACCCCATTGAACACCTTTGGGATGAAGTGGAATGCCAACTGCGAGCCAGGCCTAATCGCCCAACATCAGTGCCCGACCTCTCTAATGCTCTTGTGGCTGAATGGAATCAAGTCCATGCAGCAATATTCCAACATCTAGTGGAAAGCCTTCCCAGAAGTGCAGGGACCAACTCCATATTAATGCCCATGATTTTGGGACGAGATGTTCGACAAGCAGGTGTCCACATACTTTTGGTCATGTAGTGTATCAATTCAGTTGAACCAAGGTGTTTGTGAGGTTGTTCAAAGATGCAGACATCAGCCTTCCGTTTGCTACAAGTGAACCAAGAATGGGTGAATGTTGTGTGTACCCACAAAACCAAACTTGAGCCCATGTCCCTGTTACCATGCAGTGTCTAAATGCACAAGATTGTGACTGGAAAAACCTTAAGACCGAAAGTGGGTAGAAACCCTCTGAAGAGCGAGCAGCATTCAATACATCTACAAACCCTAATGACACAATATTTCAGAGTGAAAAGAATCTTACCACAGAGAACCATGCACACTGAACCACTAGTGAAAACAGTTGAATTAGAAAATTGAGATTTAATAGGTTTCTATTCTGTTTGATGTGATGAGGCAATTTGATAACCTTACCTGAATTACAGTCAAATAACTAGAACTGAAAAGCAAAATCTAAACATTTTCTCATCCACTTCATGCAATTTAACCCAAATCCCCAAGTGGATTTTCAACACTTTTCTGGAACAACGCAGTCTTCCTTGCTGAACAAAAACTATTTATCGCTTTTCCAACAGTCTAACTTTAATTCCTAAAGTCTTCCCCTGTGGTCATAGCTAACAGTTCCCATTTATCAGCCAACACCTATGGTGTTTCCACTAGCAACACTAAGTAATTACCTGCAAAACTATGTGGGCTCTCTCCATAAACCCTGTACTGTAGTTTCTCATCAACTTCATTAACAGGCACCTGTGGCAATGAACATCCAGGATCTTCTCCAATCAATATTAGTAGTCTTCACTTGTTCAGCACCTTCTTCAGCTGCCATCATGACCAGTGGTCTTCAAAAGCAAATCTGTGGCATTCACCAGCTCCAACTCATTGTCTCTTCAGGAAACATGGCGATTCATCAGCTTATAACCGTCATGGTTTTCAACACTTCACTCTTCCGGTTCAGGGCTTGGTAGTGAGGAAATCCATAACAGTGTCACCAATTACCTCCACGTGCATATTGACACATCTTTGTTATACTAATCAGAATTTTGTTTGCTGCAACATGAAAATGAAATGAGAAAATGCTTTAAGAAAACCATCAATACTAATTCCATTCAAAACCAATGTTTCTTAAATGACTTGAAAATAAAGCTCCATAAGCTACTTCACAGAAGCAGCTTACCTTTGCCATCAAACATTTAGTAAAATCAATGCCATAAAAAGGCCCGCAAATTGTGAGCATAACTTTACCAACCACATCACTAACATGGTCAAAGAGAATGTAGGTGTGAATATTTAAAGAAAATAAAGCTGGTCTAAAAACTAAATCTATATTTCCAGAAGCATAAGGAATTCCTACTGCCGTATGATAAGTCAGTGACACTTTTTAATGCCGAGGTTGCTAATAAAATAGTATCACGTATACTGAACAAAAATATAAAATGAAACATGTAAAGTGCTGGTCTCACGTTTCATGAGCTGAAATAAAAGATCCCTGAAATGTTCCATGTGCACAAAAAGCTTATTTCTCTCAAATTGTGTGCAAAAATGTGCTTACATCCCTGTTAGTGAGCATTTCTCCTTCGTCAAGATAATCCATCAACATGACAGGTGTGGAATATCAAGAAGCTGATTAAACAGCATGATCATTCCATATGTGCACCTTGTGCTGGGGGACAAAAATCCACTAAAATGTGCAGTTTTGACACACAACGCCAGAGATTTCTCAAGTTCAGGGAGAGTACAATTGGAATGCTGACTGCAGGAATGTCCACCAGAGCTGTTGCCAGAGAATTTAACGTTAATTTCTCTACCGCCTCCAACGTCATTTTAGAGAATTTGGCAGTATGTCCAACAGGTCTCACAACCGCAGGCCTTGTGTAACCACACCAGCCCAGGACCTCCACATCTGGCTTCTTCAACTGCGGGATTATCTGAAACCATCCACCCGGACAGCTGATGAAACTGAGGACTATTTCTGTCTGTAATAAAGCCCTTTTGTTGGGAAAAACTCCTGATTGGCCCATGCCAAGTCATGTGAAATCCATAGATTAGGTAGGGCCTATTGAATTGATTTCAATTGACTGAACTGTGACTCAGTAAAATGATAGAAATTGTTACATGTTGCGTATATATTTTTGTTCAGTATAATTCATGCGTGCTGGGTGTTTCTTAAAAAAAATGTCCATGCACATGCCACTACATCAATACCCGTGCATTAGAAAGTGTTTTACAACACAGTTGTCGGTGCAGTAACATTCAACACATGCGGTTGTGAGTGAGTAGGTTTCAGTAAATAAGGGGTCCTGGATAACCCATTTGACCTGTAGTGAAATTCAAGACAACCATTTAAAAAAAAAAAATCCATCTCAAATCCCTAAAATTGTTCCCACACCCTTTTTTCAACATTAATGCAAAGTGAGTCGATGACTGGCCAAACATTATCCTTGAGGGCTACTCACTTCAAAGTAAAAAAGAAAAGAGTCGCCCCCCAGGATTATAATCTACAGGCCATGGTTTATACAGGGAGGTCCAAAAGTATTTGGACAGTGACACATTTTGTTGTTTTGGCCCTGTACTTGAAATGATACAAAGACTAGGAGGTTAAAGTGCAGACTGTCAACTTTAATTTGAGGGTATTTTTATCCATATTGGTTGAACTGTTTCGAAATTACAGCACTTTGTACATAGTCCCCCCCGATTTTAGGGAACCAAAAGTATTTGGACAAATTCACTAATACATGTATTATAGTCAAAAGTTTAGTATTTGGCCCCATATTCCTAGCTCGCAATGACTACATCAAGCTTGTGACACTGCATTTGCAGTTTGGTTGTATTTCAGATTAC
Organism: Salvelinus namaycush; assembly: GCF_016432855.1. Taxonomy (NCBI): domain Eukaryota; kingdom Metazoa; phylum Chordata; class Actinopteri; order Salmoniformes; family Salmonidae; genus Salvelinus; species Salvelinus namaycush. The sequence continues at coordinate 37,233,023 of NC_052320.1, read as the reverse complement.
TTTGTGCCCAATAGAAATGGTGAAAAAATGTAGTGTCATTTGAGTCACTTTTAATGTAAATGTTTTCTAAACACTTCTACATTAATGTGGATGCTACCATGATTACAGATAATCATGAATGAATTGTGAATAATGTTGAGAGAGAAAGTTAGAGGCATAAATATCCCCCCCCCCCCAAAAAAATGCTAACCTCCCCTGTTATTGGTAATGGTGAGAGGTAAGCATGTCTTGGGGGGTATGATATTTGTACCTCTCTCACTCATCATGATTAATTCAGGATGATCTGTAACCATGGTACCATCCATACGAATGTACACTTTTTTTGGGGGGGGGTAGGCAACAATTTAGCAGCAGAGTTACGCTGCTGCTAAATGAATACAGGGACAACACTTACTGCGTGCTAGGAATATGAGACCAAATATTCAACTTTTGACTACTCTAATGCAAGTGAATTTGTCCAAATACTTTTGGTTCCCTAAAATGGGGGGAACTATGTACAAAAAGTGCTGTGATTTCTAAGCGGTTCACCAGAGATGGATGAAAATACCCTCAAATGTAAGCCAGTCTGCCCTTTAACCTCAGTCATTGTATCATTTCAAAGTGCTAGAGTACAGAGGCAAAACAAAACATTTGTCACTGTCCAAATACTTTTGGGCCTACTATATATGATCCCTCAGCTGATCAGCCCACCCTTCCCCTTAAAAGAAACATGACACCACATATCCCTATATATGAGAATGTGTAAAGCTGTACTCAGCTGGTGACCCAGAGAAAACGGTTCCAAGTGAACGTCACCAACAGTGTGTCATTCTATAGCAGTGTCACCTGCTTGATTATCTAAGTGTCAACTGATGAGTGCTACCTTTCCTGAAGGAGTTCAATAAATATAGAGCTCTCAAATAACAGCCACCACTCCACTGGGGGAATATGACTTCAGTCACTACATCCAACAAGCACTGATGCTGTTGAATTAGCTACTGCAGTGTTTGAGTTCCAGGACCCCATTAGCCTTGCAGTTTAGTATCTTAGCATGCAAGTGTGATGTAATAATGCTATACAAACCAGTCTCAACTTGTGGCTGCTGCATCTCCTGCTCAGTGACCGGGACCGTCTCTGTGGCTTCACCAGGCATGCTTGTGTCTGAAATGAGAAATCAAGGAATGACTCACCAGGAATAACTGACATGGCATGAATAAAACACAGACTAACTTACTAGATACTTTTACACGTCTCCCATTGACTAGGTAAATCCATAGAGAGCAGATGACAAAAAAAATTAGTAGTAGGAACTGGATTCAATGAGTACATTAACCAGCACAGTAGTAATTCAATATTAAACTGATTATGGTAGTAGGCAGATTATGCAATCATGTAAACACCTTACTCTGCTCATCATAAAATTGGCATTAGGTCAAAATCAAAGTAAGCATACACCGATTAATGCACCTGGTATTCTGAGCAATCTTTCAAATTATTTGCACATGTAAACACCTTAATTGGCATTCCCAGTGCTGTATTTGATCGTGTATGTGTTAACACCAGCTGAGCTAGCCTCCCTCTTTAGTGCTGAATGAAGTGCGTTGAGAACTGAATGAATGCATAGAAGTAGTTCAAACTTTATATGTCTGATCTCAAAATCAAACATGCTTCCAAAAAATAACAATGTTTGCTGTGGTAGAACGTTTATTTTGAGTGCCATCAGGTAGCCCGATTTCATATGTGTCTATGTAAAACATGATTATTAAGGGAATCGTTCTTCTTGCAAAGCATGTAAACGTTTTAATCGAACTATTATATCAATCTATCCACAATAATCGCATTATTGACAATAATCGCATTATTGTGTGCATGTAATCGTACTCAATGTCTCAGGGAAATCACCTGCACACTTCCGAGTCCTCTCTCCTCACCTCCTTAAACGCCATTGAATGAAGTCAGAGGGGAGGGACCTCTGCCTCTCTCATCCAATTGGTGTTGAGAAAGAGGACGCGAAAGGTATGAATTTGAGGTTCTCCCACTGTGTCTAATCTAATTTTATTGCGGATGTAGCGAAATTCTAGAACAGCAGATTATACTCAATGTGACCGACTCATACTGTCAAACATTGGTTAGGTACTTACTGACAGTGAGGGTAACTGGATAAATTAGTGGTTAGCCAACAAGCCATTTTAATTTCGAACTCGAGCGTTAACTTCAGTGTTTCACGTGTTGCTAATGTAATGATACATTCCCTAGTTAGCAAGCTAACTAGCCACTTTAAAAGGGATACACGTTATCTAGCTAGTTAATATTGACAAGCTGCAAATCAGGAGACAAATGGACACTGGACGAAAACGCTGTTTAATATAACGTCACAGCAATAACAATCATAGCTACCAACTTGTATAGTCTACAAAGAAAACCGTAAAAGATTAGGTTGATGGTTAGCTAACGGTACTCTCACTTTCGAACAAGCTTCGCTTGAATCTTGCTTGCTGGATGTGCGCTGTCAAAGATATGTTCATAGGTTGGCTCACTGACAACTTCCACTGAACACTACACAAGTTGCCCCATCGGTAAAATGTCTAATTCGTCCTGTGTTCTCAACTGTCGTGTCACATGAAGAAACCAAGCATGTACCAGTTAGCAACAACATTAGCAAATGTGGGCAAAGTCGTGTTCCCCCATTTTGTACCAGAGATCGATAACAGTGAATATTTCTGTGTACAGATAATGATATGGATAAATATCCACATAAGGGGTATGCCACACTTCTCATGTACTTTCAGAGCCCTGTTTTAAATAATTTAAACTACGATAAATGGTTAGATGAAGTTAGATTCGCGGCAGACACACTCACCGAGTTAGGATTCTATATCCAAGATGGTTGTGAGAGAGAATTTCTGACCTCGGTCTCCCGATATCACATTTTGCGCTAACTTCTTCCGGGTCGTTCTAGTATCCCAGTGGTGGTTTTACAAAAAAATTATAAATACATCCCTGGTGTATCCTTGCAGAAGTTTCTTGTTTGATAGTTACTTTATGTATTTTCAACCCAATTATTGGAAAAGTGAAGATCCTATGATTTTACATTGATACCCTGGCATGTACTGTTGTGTGACTTGATTGTGCCTGCTCTATCCTTGACTCTCATGACACACAACATAGATTGACACAAACTGTAGTATAAATCATTTTAATTAGAATACAATAGGCTATATACAAGTTTTGCACAACTGATTTTTCAATTGTTGATATAGTAAAATATTTGCATGACAATTCTCAAACAGACCATCTGTAATGTGTGTTCTCCATCTTTAACTGTCAGATTATAAACAATTGATATGATGGGATGGTTTAAGATTAGCCAACCAATGTAGGTACCAATCCCAGCATCAGACAGTATTCCGTTGGATACCGCTAAGGGCTAGAAGTCCTTTTGAAGATCTGTGAAAAGAAATTGAGAAAAAAAAATCCATGATCATCAATTCTTTTAGATCTGAATATTCATGTTAACATTCTTCCACAAAGGTCTTTAAATTACACCCACCACTCTTTTTAAGATGTTCCCCTTTCCTTGAGCGAGCCATCCCTTCCAGGAATTGATCAAACAGTTTCACATACTTCCCCAAGCTTGTTCGTTTGTAGTCTATGGAACCAGAACGTTTTTGTTAGTCAAATCAACATGCAATGAACAAAATAATATTAGATCCCTTGGTTCTTTGTAATTAATTGCACTTGTCTTTTTTGAATACCTCTCTTCCGTCGCTCTCCTGCTTCTCTCTCATTCTCCTTGGGTTCTTCCTTCTCTGCTGTCTTGGGCCGATCCAGCGCCTCACAGATCAGACTACAGGGAGATACAATAAGAGGACCGGTGAGTGTACCAACTGAGAAGAACCCTAGGGACGCCACACATACAAACTTTGTGTTTAAGGCTTTCGGAATACATTTTGAATTTGTAAAGCTCTTTACAAAGTTCTTATTATGACAAATTGACTGAGGGCTTACCTGATAGTGGGCACATCACAGGGGTCAAAGCGATCCAGTTCTCTCAGGTCAATAGGAACAGAGATCTGCCCTTTGGGGAAGTAAGGATAATTGAGAAAAGGTGTTGTTGAGCTAATGACATCCTAAGAGTATCTCCTTCAGTTGGATGAGACCGTCTTTTGACCGTTTCTCTCACAGGCAACATTTAGGTTAAACGTCGGTCACGTTTCATCCATTACTCTTGCACTTCATTAGTTTTTCCCTTACCCGTTTTGGGATGGACGCTGAAGGGGCTCTTCAGCGAGTGGTTGACTCCTTTACTGACGTTCACATCAAGCAGAGGGTAACAGTACTGCAGCATGATCTCCTTCTCAAAGTAATGGCCCTTGGCAGTCATCTGGTGGTAGAAAGTAGAGTTGTTAATGGCAGCCAAGCATGCGCTTATGACATCACCACATTGATGTACTGTGTTATAAACAAGGCTTGTCAGTCTTCACTGTTGTGTGGGCATGGCCACCTACACGTTTGTTTTGAACCAGAGTCTTAAGTACACACCTGCGCTTCTTAGGGTTTTCTTTTCAGTCTGGAAGCACTGCAGCAGCTCCTTTCTGACATGTGGTTTCTGTTAAGGATAGGCATTTTATCACAAAAACCTGCTAAACAGTAACATACAGAACACTGTGTGTGTAGCCATGCATGTACTGTAGACATGTCACATTTCATATTGTGTCATATAATAAAAATTGGCAGAGGAAAAGGATATCTTCCAGCACGAGGGCCAGCACTTTGTCCGCAGCCTCTTTGCTGCCCAGTATGTCCTGTCCTACTAGAGCATACTGGGGAAAGTATTGCTCCACCACACTCGGGGATTCTCTGGAGGAAAAACAGGGGTCAGAGGTCAACTCGTCATTCAAGATTGAACATGACGCTGCCCTCTAATAGTAAGACAACGCCTCAAACTAATGGTCCTTTTCTCAGCTATTAGAACCCACAGCGTCTAACAAGGATATCGCCATGTATGGCTCAGTGACTTGTGAAAAAAAAGGTTGTAGCTCATTTGGAAGGCTTTTAAAGTGCATCATAATCTTACTTGATGAATTGGGTCTGACGGCACTACTTTCCTCACCGTCTCTTCTCCACCCTGAAGAAAAATAACAAATATTCAATGACCAGGCTACGGATTTACATGAACACAGTGCAAGTTTGCTTAAATTTAGTGTGAAACCCTTTCTACAGTGCTGATGTAATCACCGAGGCATTTCTTTACGCTCAGCATTTAACTCAAATGAACAGAAATCGAGAAACGTGCTCCCGGATCACCACTAGCAAATATTGCATGTGATTGAGTCTACTGCTCCATTAAAATACATCCAAGAAGAGTATAACCCTTGATTGTTGTAAACCTCTTTTAGCATTGTGTGGGTTATGTAATGAGAGGTGGTCTTACCTTGACCAGACTCAGGTACTCAAACACAGCGGAGCGCGCCGCCACAGAGCTTCCGGGTGGCCTCGTCACACACCCAGCAATGCACCCCTCTCCTGCCAGAGTACACCCACAGGCGGTGCAGGAAACCAAAGTCATCTGGAGCACACCAGAAAAAAAAGGCAACAAACACAGGTAACAATGAAAATGAGTCACATTCAGATAACGTTCCAAAATTACCGATAGAAAGATCCTGGTCCTCTGTCGCTCAATTGGTTGCAAAGCCAGGATAGTGGGTTTGACTCACCTCGAAGGGCCCTGTCCAGGACACGGATAGCAGTAGTCATCAGAGTCCAGCACTTTTTACAGATGTCTGCAGCACTGGAAAACAAGACAACAGTCCCACACCCCCCAACAAAACGTCAAAAGGCACCGTCCCTGAATTAGTCTGTTGTACATTCAAATATACTTTACATCTGTACAACAGTAAAGATGGTAGAACTACAAATGCACTTTCTGGTTGTGATCCAAGTACCTGCAACAGCTTCTGACATCATCATAGTCGGTCATATCAATATCAAACACCAGCTCCTTCTCAAGAGCCTGGAAGGATCCAGACTTGACTGTGTTATGCTGAGGGTGGCAGAAGAAGAGGAATGAAAAAATAATAATTATAAAATGGACACTTGAGGGACAGAGGCAAGTGATTGAGTTAGGCAGATGGAGAAGAAAGCAAGAATGTGTGTAACAGCTGGTCAGATAAAGACGGTGAGTAACGGACCCCCACTCTATGACTGTAGACGGCTCCAATGTCAATCTTGTACGGGTTCATCTTCTGCATCTCCTTCTCCAGCTCGTTCTGCGTGCTGAACGACTGATACTGTACGTAGATGTCATTCTTCAACTTGAAGGAGAACTCGATTATGGAAGTAGTTCTTTGTCACTGAGAGGGAGGGGGGGGTTGCAAAATGAGTTGTCATCATTAAACTTGACTGGTTGTCGACGACTAGCCTTGTAAACACGAACAACGGCGGCAGAGCTAAAACTGTTGCCATCTTGTCCACTTCTGATCTTCTCACATTGATCGAGACAGGTGGGTGTCCACTAAAGTTTTCAAAAGGCCTGAAAAGGTTTCAAATAGAAGTGAGTAGAAGAAAACTTACCTTAGTTATGATCAACAACTGTTGAACGTGTCGGGCTTTATAAAACATCCATATCTTCAGAAATAAGACAGATCTCGCTGCTGTAGCCCATTTCTTTGAGTTTGTTAACTGATTCCGTAATCCCATCCGATATCAATTTAGCTCCAAGCCTCATGCAACAACATGTTGAGCAGGGTTTTAAGAAGACACCGGTGACTTTGAATTGAGAACAAAGAAAGTTTCGGGCAAGTAAAGGTGGGTCGAAAATCTGCTGCTTACAGCTGAACAGCAGCTTGTACCCGACCTCGGACACAAGTTTTAGCTCTGCCACCGAGGTTCGTGTTTAAAAGGTTAGCTAGCAAGTAGCCCAATATTAGACATCTATTTAATGAATGAGAAAAAGTAGAGGGGCATTCCATAGCGACTACGTTTGAGATAACTCATGGTCCAATCACTGTACCTGCTAGCAGCATGTGTTCCGCGTCTGAATCTACATCTATGATCGGTTGACGATTCCAATTGGAGAATTGCAGTTTACCCCCCCAAAATCAAAATGTAATTTGGCTGGCAATGTCTTGTTCTGACTTTGCGGGCACATTTCCTCTACATTCCCATCTGGGGCAGCATCGTGCCCATATTGCAAGGCGGATTAGCTAGACAAACAGGTTTTTAAACAATGACAGGTGTGCACGCAAAGTGAGAACAACATGGAATCTGTTTGGTTTTGATTTGGGGAGACAGGGTTAACATCTAAAAACTGAATTTAATAGTTTGGTTCACTGCTCGGTGATACAAACAGCGATTATCCAATCGGAACCGTCTACCAATTATGGCTATAGCTTTGGACACGGTCATAAACGGCACAGCACAGAGTAGAAATCAGAAAATTGGGTGCGGCTAAATGCCTTTTACAGCCGAGGCCTTGCAGGGAATCCTGTCGAAGAATGTTCTGCCCCCACACGTCTGAACCTGTAGGGATTTGATTTGGACTATGACTGAATGTGTGGGATGGGCTTTCTAAATGTGTCTATTTTTGTATAGTGCATGATGTTTTTCCCCAACCTTTTATTTAGAGTAGGATACAGCGGCAACGTTATGGGCGGGCCTTAGTTGGCCTGGCCCGCCCTACCTCATTGCCCATCCAAATAAAACATTTAAATATTGATCATTTATTTGACCAAGACGCACACCGACAGAAATATGCATCAATCTCAGATAAAGCAGCCCAACGAGCGAAATAGCACTCCCCTGTCTCAGTATGTGTAGCCCATGTATCTGATGCTGTCTGGGCTAAAAGAGTATGGCTCGGATGCTTTCTCCAGTGATATAGTTTCAGCCATGCGAATTGGCGGGTGCATAGCGCACTGTTCGGATGTTGGAATTATTTTGGACGAACATGCGAAGGTAACCCACTTTTTGAATAGGTGGCACATTCAATAGGCTTAAAGTAAAATGAAATAAATTTGCCAAAAGTATATATTTACTCAAGTCTGTACAAAATCTAAGATCAAATCATTCAAAATACTTCACCAGAGAGCACAAGTTAGCCACAGAGGATCATTAGCTGTGGATTGTTTCAAATCACAAGTGCATAGGCAAATGCCTATCTGGGAACCCCGCAATAGAGAGCAATAGTAATGGCATATTGTTGTAGGCACTAACTCTGCCATTGGTTCGTTGGGAAAAAGCCTACGGGGAATTGAATGGATGTTTTGTAGGGTTTTTGAATAAAACACAGAAAATATGGTCTGTGGTAAACAAGCTTAAGAGATTTTATACATTTTGTTCTAAGAATCTTCATTAGCTAATGTCACTGAATTTTGAAACATTTATGTAATTAAAAAAACAACACATTAAAGCTTCATAATTCCCTCTGCTGGCTTGCCTCTGAAGCTAAGCAGGGTTGGTCCTGGTCAGTCCCTGGATGGGAGACCAGATGCTGCTGGAAGTGTTGTTGGAGGGCCAGTAGGAGACACTCTTTCCTCCGGTCTAAAAACAAATATTCCAATGCCCCAGGACAGTGATTGGGGACATTGCCCCGTGTAGGGTCCTGTCTTTTGGATGGGACGTTAAACAGGTGTCCTGACTCTCTGTGGTCAATAAAGATCCCATGGCACTTATCGTAAGAGTAGGGGTGTTAACCCTGGTGTCTTGGCTAAATTCCCAATCTGGCCCTCATACCATCATGGTCACCTAATCATCCCCAGCTTCCAATTAGCTCATTCATCCCTCTTCTCCCCTGTAACTATGTTTTTTTTTTTAAGTAATAGAACGTATAAAATCGTCAAAGCCTGTGTTAACCTCAAACTTTATTTTTGGCATTTAATCCAAAACCCTATTCTTTCTTCGTAGGAATGGCTGAACGAACAAGGTAACTCATTTTGGGTTTAGGACTACAAGCTCTATTTGGGCAAAGCACGTGGCAATAGGCCTAGCTATTTGAGTTGCGGCTGTCAGTGAAAAGCATCCAAAATGTATGTGAAGATAATGTGTCTTGAGTATGTATTTCAATGTTGAGACAAGAAGGGAATCGGTGTGTGGCAAAGATATTGGTTGTCTCTCTCCAGAATGCATGTGCTCAGCTCTCCAGAATGTGCTCAGCTTTCTCCCGCCAATTCTTGCACATTCATTACTTATTTGTGTGAATTTGTTTCTTTTTTTATGATCAATTCCCCATTACATTTGTCCCCAGTAGTAAATATACCGCATAATTTGGTTACATACATTTCTGTTAATGCATGTATTAATTACAGTAATTTACCTTTCTCATTCTCGGAGTGGAAACGTTGTTTGCAGAGTTCACAACCTGCTACACTTGTAAGAAACAAGTTTTGGTTTATTTGATAACCATCATTTATACGTTTTGGCAATTTTTTGTTAGGAGTGCTCCTAGTCAGCAGATCCGACTTGATATTAATAGTGTCAAGTTATTTTTCAAAGTATTCCCGAAAAACCTGAAGTTGCCATTGATAATTTATTTTACAGAGACTCAGTTGCTAAGGATTCATACTCAGAGGCTTTATGGACTTTACAGTGTCCTCGTAAACAAAACCAAAGCATGGGTTACTGTCATATCTTGTCCATAAACTGCTTACAGGGCAAGGAAATCAATGTAATTTTTAACATATGGGGGGGGGGGGGGGGGGGGGGGGCAATGGAACAACACCATCTAGTGATCAGAACAGGGTAATATCTGGATGTAGGACAAGACATAAACCTAACAGCTTCAATTAATAATTTCTCTGTACGGGGAAGAAACCACCAAATCCACTGGGAATACATTACATAGGATGAAGAAAACAATACTCAATATAGCTCGATACTACTTGTCAGACAGAGAACTGATACTATATACTCGTTGTTAGGGAGAGATTGCAGCAAGTTGTCCATGTCGGTTGCTGGGTACTACATTTATTGAATCCTATAAATTGAAATAGCCAATTTTGGTGTAATCAATTAGCTTAATTTCTCAGAGATCAAATTATATTAAAACAAAAGAATGTTGCAGGAATGCTAATCATGAGTTTCTAACTACTGTAATAAATACCATTTAAAATAACACAAGCATATTGCTATTACGTTGTTATAACTAACTTCTTTCAAAACAGGGTGCTTGTGTCTGCATTTCACGAGATACTGAGACCCACACACACCCAAGGACAGAGGGCTGGCACAAACCTTTCATAAACACTGATAAAACAGGAAAGGCCTTGATCAAAAGGGTGCTTGGGTCTGCATTTCACGAGATACTGAGACACACACACACCCAAGGACAGAGGGCTGACGCAAACCTTTCATAAACACTGATAAAACAGGAACATCTACGCACACACAAAATCTCCTCTTTAGGCTGAACATTTTACAGAGACACACAGATATGACAGGAACATCTACGCACACACCTAATCTCCTGTTTTAGCTGAACATTTCTGAAGACAAAGAACTCTACTCAGAGCCAATGGGACAGTGATACTAGCCTGAAGGGGACCTCGCCCAACTCATCAGGACCAACCAGAAGACCAGATCTACCAGACTCAACCTACTTCATTTATCATATATAATGTCTGCACACAATGTTTCGGGGCTCTGCTCCGACGGTTCCCTATGAGCCAGACAGAACGAGTCCGTGCACGCTATTTCAGATATCTTTACCTCTGAATAAAACTGCCTTTACCATACCTGATCCACTTAGTCCAGAGTCTCTACTTGGTCTCAGTTCTCCAGTAATTCAGATATCAACACTACAGAAATTATTTTAGGAGAAGCAGAGATGGTTGGTGTCAAAACCCTCTTTCTTGTGTTTTTTTTTTTAAGTGGAACGACCCCCAAAAGATATTTGAATTGGATAATGTCTTAGTGTGTCGTGTGAAGAATACAACACTTTTTGGTGAATCTAAGTATAGTTTATTTTGCCAAGTGCAGCCGACCCGTGCATGGCAGTAATGATTAATTGCAAAAGATGCATGCTCACTTGGTCAAAAACAATACTTTGATTATTTCCATTTTTCTGATACATGCATCTTTTTATTTAGACCTTTTTTGGAAATACAGTTCATGACTTACCGGTCACGTCAGTAGTGACGATAGTTGCTGAGCAAAACGCCATTCTTTGGTAAGTATCGAAAGAATTTTGACATTATTAAGCTTGAAAAGCTGGTGAATGGTAAATTGAATGGCTGCTTCCTGGGCTTGGAGAATCGCCATATTCAACTTCTTCTATAAACCCAGATTCAAGTTAAATAGCAGGCTAACGTTAGCTAGCTAACTAACGTTACTCACCTCCTCCATGGTTCAGCCACCGGTAATATTGAGAGAAAGGGAAAAGTCGGCGGTAGTAGAGAGGCCTGGTCATAATCAGCAGCTGACATTTCTTAAGCTAGTATGCAAATATATTTTTAAAAAATGTTGATAACCTCATAGATAGATGAGACTGTACAACTGCAGTTGTTTCACTGACGTTTGAGCGCGCGTTAAACGCTGAAATTAGACCGGAAATTCCGGAAACATCACAGAACAGGCTGATGGGATATGTTAGCTAAGCATTTGTAGTCTGTTCAGTGGTCATTCACAGCAGCTCAAATTGAGAGCTTTCCAAAATGTCAAAGTACATTTTTTTGGCATGTGTTTCATTGTCTGCTCATTTGTGACACTGAACCGGTAAATAGCCCCGCAATTGTTATTTACTGCTGCTCTTTAATTATTTGTTATTCTTATCTCTTACTTTTTTGGGGGGTATTTTCTTAAACTATATTGTTGGTTAAGGACTTGTAAGTAAGGACAGCCTACACCGGCCATACCTAGACGACACGCACCGCCCATATGGGACTCCCAATCAGTTGTGATACAGCCTGGATTCGAACCAGGGTGTCAGAAGTGACACCTCTAGCACTGAGATGCAGTGCTTTAGACCACTGCACCACTTGGGAGCCCACATATGGCGCAAAGTGACTTCAATTGTATTTAACTCTGCGTGGATTGACAGATGCACAATTCACTTTAATATGCTCTGGATTGATACATTACTTTCTGTTTATTAAACGGTGCTGTTGATGGTAGTCTACTGCTGTGCATTGGCATTGACACAGGCCTAAATGGTGCTGGATTGCATTTTTCCTCAATGACCATCAGATGGCGATGCAACATCAGATAATCTCTCCCTGCAGGATTACCCTCTGTACACCCCCCCTCCTCCATGCCCACCACACTGCAGTTTCTCCGCAGAGAAGATCGATTGGGTAGATGTGCCCCTGTTATCAGAATGACTCGTGTTTCTCAGGGGTTCCTCAGAACCCAACAGGCATCTGCATTCTGAACCAAGCCAAGTAACTTTTACTCCCTTATCTATAGCCCCTCATGCACTGTTGATGTGCTCGTGCGTGTGAGCGTGGATCATGTTTGTTTTCTATACCTTGAGTATGTTGTCCTTCAGGTGTACATGTCGTAGACTGCACCTGACTGAAGTGGTGCTGATGTGCTGAAGGTTGAGAGCGGCTGAGTGAGAGTTGAGTTATCACATCACAACACAGACTAGTTCCACTTACTGTCCATCCCTCTCTGCTCTGCAGCGTTGAGTGCTCTCTCCTCTACTGTGAGTGTGCTTCTGTTCGAGCACTGCTGCTCTGGAACAGCCATTCTACCTACGCTGTCTTAGAAGTGGACCTTGGTTGATTTTCCATTACTGCACCTTTCCCACCTTTGATGCGTCAAAGCTGTGCAGGTCTATGGAATCCATGTGAGAAAGTGAACTTGTGTTGAAGGTTATCTTCTAGAACATCTAGGAGGATCTTTACAACCAGATGGAATCAGACAGAGATACCCATTTCAGACAGAATATGTGGTATATTACCTGTAAAAAAAAAAATATATAAGGCAATATTTATATAACCCCCTTTAAAACAGCACCTTATTTACCAATTTCTTGCAGGTATACCCCTTTTACACACATCAGTGAGTAGAACCTGGCTAATTGGGAGGGGTGGGAGTTGGGGGGTGTTGTAAAACCATGGGGTCTGTTTGCATTTCAAATTAGGGAGGTGTTAAACAATATAAGTGTTATTGGTTTTACCTGCAAAAAAGCAGAGAACCATTCACACAGACCTGATTCCTGTATTTTGCTTACAGGGTCTGTGAAAATGCAGGAATCGTGGCTAGGTCTTTAGGTGGCTTTTATTTTTCCTTGTTTTTTTACCCCCTACCCCTTTCAGATATACCAAAAAGCTGGTATAAAAAAGCAGGCATGGTAAAATAGTGGGATTTCGGTCTGCGTATGAAAGGGATAAGAGAGTGGGAAAAAGCGAGAGAGAAAGGGAAAAAGAAAGAGAGAGTGGGAGAGAGAGGGCACATGTCACATAGTGTACAGTACACGATGTTACCATACAATGTTGCACAGTTCCATAGCAAACTATTTCATGGCTCCAGTCATTCAGAAAGCTGCTTTGAGCCAGAATACATAACATAATAACAGTGTCGAGTACAGAATAACAGTGTCTATGGCTACACAACATGACGACCAACCCGTAGCACTCACGTCTGTAGCCATGAAGTGCTTTGAAAGGCTGGTCATGGCTCACATCAACATCATCATCCCAGAAACCCTAGACCCACTCCAATTTGCATACTGCCCCAACAGATCCACAGATGACACAAACTCTATTGCACTCAACACTGCCCTTTCCCACCTGGACAAAAGGAACACCTATGTGAGAATGCAATTCATTGACTACAGCTCAGCGTTCAACACCACAGTGCCCTCAAGGCTCATCAATAAGCTAAGGACCCTTGGACTAAACGCCTCTCTCTGCAACTGGATCCTGGACTTCCTGATGGGCCGCCCCCAGGTTGTAAGGGTAGGCAACAACACATCTGCCACGCTGATTCTCAACACGGGGGCCCTTCAGGGGTGTGTGCTTTGTCCCCTCCTGTACTCCCTGTTCACCCATGACTGCGTGGCCAAGCATGACTCCAAAACCATCATTATGTTTGCCGACGACACAACGGTGGTAGGCCTGATCACCGACAACGATGAGACAGCCTATAGGGAGGAGGTCAGAGACCTGGAAGTGTGGTGCCAGGACAACAACCTCTCCCTCAACGTGATCAAGACAAAGGAGATGATCGTGGACTACAGAAAAAGAAGGGGCGAGCACGCCCCCATTCTCATCGATGGGACTGTAGTGGAGCAGGTTGAGAGCTTCAAGTTCGTTGGTGTCCACATCACCAACAAACTATCATGGTCCAAATACACCAAGATAGTCGTGAAGAAGGCACGACAATGCCTATTACCTCTCAGGAGACTAAAAAGATTTGGCATGGGTCTTCAGATCCTCAAAACGTTTTACAGCTGCACCATCGAGAGCATCCTGACTGGTTGCATCACTGCCTGGTATGGCAACTGCTCTGCCTCCGATCGCAAGGCACTACAGAGGGTAGTGAATACGGCACAGTACATCACTAGGCCAAGCTTCCTGCCATCCAGGACCTCTATACCAGGCGGTGTCAGAGGAAGGCCCTAGAAATTGTCAAAGACTCCAGCCACCCTAGTCATAGACTGTTCTCTCTGCTACCGCACGGTAAGCGGTACCGGAGGGCCAAGTCTAGGTCCAAAAGGCTTCTTAACAGCTTCTACCCTCAAGCCATAAGACTCCTTTCACGGTAAGGTTGTTGTATCTGTTGTATTCGGCGCATGTGACAAATAAAATTTGATTTGATTTGACTGCAATTGAATTGTCTACATTGGGAAATCATAGTAGTCAGAAACCACAGCTGCAATAGAGCACAGTACAGTAGACCACAGTAGAGTACATTACAGTAGACCACAGTAGAGTACAGTACAGTAGAGCACAGTAGAGCACAGTAGAGTACATTACAGTAGACCACAGTAGAGTACAGTACAGTAGAGCACAGCACAGTAGAGCACAGTAGAGTACAGTTCAGTACAGTACAGTAGACCACAGTAGAGTACAGTACAGTAGAGCACAGTAGAGCACAGCACAGTAGAGCACAGTACAGTAGGGCACAGTAGAGTACAGTACAGTACAGTAGAGCACAGTACAGTAGACCACAGTAGAGTACATTACAGTATACCACAGTAGAGTACAGTACAGTAGAGCACAGTACAGTAGAGCACAGTAGAGTACAGTACAGTAGAGCACAGTACAGTAGAGCACAGTAGAGTACAGTACAGTTCAGTACAGTACAGTACAGTAGAGCACAGCACAGTAGAGTACAGTACAGTAGAGTACAGTACAGTTCAGTACAGTACAGTACAGTAGAGCACAGCACAGTAGAGTACAGTACAGTAGAGTACAGTACAGTAGAGCACAGTACATTAGAGTTCAGTAAAGTACAGTAGAGCACAGTACAGTAGAGTTCAGTACAGTACAGTAGAACACAGTACAGTAGAGCACAGTTCAGTACAGTAGAGCACAGCACAGTAGAGTACAGTACAGTAGAGCACAGTAGAGTACAGTACAGTACAGTAGAGCACAGTAAATTATAGTAAAGAAATTAGAGTAGAATATAGTTCAGTACAATGGAGTAGAGTTCAGTACAGTACAGTAGATGACACATGAGTAGAGTACAGTATAATGTAATATACTCTACTATTGTACTTGACTGTGCTGTACTCGACTGTGTTGTATTGTAGTGTACTGAACTATACTCTACTTCCCTTTACTTTACTGTACTCTACTCTTCTGTACTAATCTAACGTCATGCTAATAGACTTGTTGTTTTATTCATAACAGGTTTTAATTGCTTCTGTACTCTATTGTACTGAACTATACTCTGCTCTACTTTACTTGACTGTACTCTACTGTACTGTACTATGCTCTATTGTACTGTACTGAATTCTACTGTGCTGTACTGTACTGTGGTCTACGGTGCAGTACTGTGATGTTTAAACTTGTGAAATATAGATGTCTATGATTGGTACAGATTAGGTCCGGTCTGGACCAACCAAATGTGGTCTTGTTTGGTGGCAGAGCTCGTTAGAATAATAGCCAGTTTTTTTAATAATACCCAAACATGCAAAGGTGGATATTACATATTTCTACCTTTGTGTACCTATTCAGGATACATCACCGTGAAGAGAATGACATTCATAATTATGCATTTCTGTATAGTACAGATCAAGGACCCATGATGTCATTCTTTTACCATCCACTTCACAAACTGTAGTTCGATAACCAAAAGTGATTTTTTCAAACTCATGGTGTCATATCATAGCTGACACCCCATTCTTTCTTCAGTCATCTTTGAATCTTAATTCGGAGTACATATTTGACGTGGTCCCAAAAATCCGAGGGAGCATTTACTGTCATTCTGTTAGCAAACTTTGCATCTGCAATGTTCCTCATACAAATGTTTTTTAGTAAAAAAATTGTGGCAATTGTTAAAAGTAGACTTCTGCATAAAAACAAGGAAACAAATATGTTTGATTGTCATGTACACCGGATAGGTGCAGTGTAATGCGTTGTTTTACAGGGACACCCATAATAGTACGGCGCCCCTGGAAGAAATTAGGTTTACGTGCCATACTCAAGAGCACATAGACCGATTTATTTCAGCTTGTCGGTTCGGGTATTCAAACCAGCAACCTTTCTGTTGCTGGACCAACGCTCTAACAGCTAGGCTACCTGCCGCCCATAAAGGTCTGGGGTGGGCAAAGTTATTTTTAGGGGGGTGTGATTTTTATGGGTTAAAAGAACACACACAGTATGTATAAATTATGAATGTGTTGGGCCAGTAACCGAAAGTTTGCTGGTTTAAATCCATGAGCGGATTAGGATAAAAATATTTTGATGTGCCCTTGAGCAATGCACTTAACCATAATTGCTCCTATAAATCACTTTGGAAAAGAGCATCTGCTAAATTACTAAAATGTAAATGTAAGAATTGCCACAGCCTGTTTACTTGACAGGACCTCCAAAAAAATAGGCATGCTCTGTTTTGCCAAAAACAATGGTTTATAGTTTTGAAAGGAGGATGGAGGGGGTGGCATTGTGAGGAAATGGGAGTGGTGTTTTAAAGAGGTGATGTGGGACTTTCCTCCCCTCAGACAGAGAGACAGACAGCACAGAGCCTAACACCAGCAAGTGCAACTCCATTGTTTGGACGACTTCCTGTCCCTGCCCTTGGCACTAGTGTGCGCAGAAAGCTTGCTTCCTCCCTGGGATTCTAAAACTGATCCATAATGACTTCCGCATAACCCCAGTCATCACTAACAACAACCTACCCAACCCCTAAAAAGCGGAGGTCTATTCATTAGTCGGATTCTGTTGCAAGATGTTTTGTCTGTTGCAAACCGTTTGCAGTGAAAACGCAGGTTTCTATTGGACAAAGTCAGGTCCCTCCCCGTTTGCTCTGTTTGCTTCCGTTTGGTTCCTAGAGTAAACGGTAAACGTTTTCCATTGCAAAACGTTTTGCAACGGACAAAACATTTTGCAACGGAATCTGACTAATGTATACACCCCAGGTGTTGGGTACGCAACAGCCTAGTTTGATGTTCATACTCCAATACTGTGGTTTACAGCCCTACTCTTGGAGAGCCATTTATTTATTGGGGAAACACACCCACATAGTAATGTAAGTAGGCCACTTAAGTATTCAATTGATTCTTTAATTAAGCAGTGAACTTAAACAATTAACTAACAGGTTCAGGGGCTCCCTGTGACCAGGATTAGATTGCTGTTCTTCATTCTGAAGTGAATCTTGGATAGATCTTCTAAAATGGAAACAATTATAATTTCTGCCTTGGAAATCTGCCTGTGCAAAGAAGTATCCACTAAATGGATTTGTATTTGTTAATGTGAACAATTGTGACTTGTTTGTTGAACAAGTGACAATTTTCACGAGGTCTAAGTTTGGAAAGTGATAAAGATTCCACTTCACATCAAATAGGTAGTGCACAGTCCATTGTTTTTATAATATTTGAAGTAATCTAACATAATGCGAATAGACTTGTTGTTTTATTCATAACAGGTTTTAATTATTGTAAAAACTGTAGCATGTTTAAAGGCAATTAATAAACGCTAAACATTTCCTCCGAATTTCCTTTTTATGATTACATTTGTGTATAGAATATCATTTAATCAATACCTTATTTGCATAATGCAACCCCCTCAACCACGTCTTGTTTAAATTATGCAAATTCCGTGGCTGCAAGGCATGCTGGATGTGTTTCTTCTGCTTATTGGTCGTGCCCGTCCTACTGCGCGACTGATGGAATATAATTTTCTTGCGACACAGCTTATTGTGGCGGTGGTGGCTATTTTGAAGAAATAAGCACTTACCAATTTTTAGAAACAACAGTTTTTTTTAGATTCAGGAAAACCTCAACTTTGCTTATCTCTTTGGCGTCTTGATCTACAGTATCAGTATCTACAGCCCTTCATGGACGATGTCATATAAAGCATACTACGTTTCTAACATATTAAATCTCTCTTAATGCACTGTATGCTTTATTTCATACATGTTCGCTCCCTGAGTATACTAGTGTATCTCTCTTTCAAACACCCACACACACACACACGACAGTGGGGTCTGAAAAGTAAGATAGCCCAGTGGGTGAACATGTCACTGCTGTGTATACAGCCCCTTCACTTTGTGTTATCTAATGGGACATTCCCGGTCAAAGAGCTGTAGGGGTTCCAGAGAATGGGTGACCACCACCACAACCGGTCAAACCATCATAGTGTAATAAGCCTTACTGCAGAGGTGCACCCCACTACTACTATAGCATTAGAAGTATAGTACTACTGGCTGCAAAAATGACTATGGTAAATCTAATCTGTTTAATGGGAAAAGAAGAAATCTTCTCTGAAAATGATTAATAAAACAGTCTCAGGAGGAGGGGCAGTGAACATCTTCCCCACATCATGCCTGAAACAGACTAGGTTATGCAACACATCATTGTGAAACAAACACACAGACGTGCCCAAGCCGATGAAGAGACAGGGAAAGAGACATTGTGTGTGTGTGTGTGTGTGTGTGTTAGAGGTGGCACCAAAGGCTCCCAAGTGGTGTGGCGAAAGAAAGAAAAAATCTGGGGCCTGTAGTTTTTCCTGACCTGGTAACCTAACCAGGAAAAACTCTGGACATTATAAGGTGATGACGTGACTAATCTGTTGTAAAAAGGGTTATTATGGGCTACGATGGGACCAGAGTTTTTTTAATCAGGTCACATGCTTTTTTTTTTAAACTGGAAAAACTCCTGGCCTTGGGGAGGATGAAAACGCTGTCAAACTGCAGCAACCTTATACTTGTTCATCTGAATTATGTTTTAAAGTACTGGGGGGGTTCCTAGACACAGAGAAAGCCACATGATTGGACAATAAAATTCACAGGGCTGAGACTGCTTTATACAGGTTTGCATCATTGTAGTCCTGCCATATGCAACTGCAGGTCTAATAAAAAAATGTACTCACAGTCTATGTCAGATATCGTGTTTATTGATTCATTCCAGTTAATCGTTTTGGATTGAAAATCTACACACAATACCCCATAATGACAAAGCAAAAACGTTTTTTTATAGATTTTTACACAATTCTAAAGCAAAAAATACGGAAATACCACATTTAGATAAGTAATCAGACCCTTTATTCAGTACTTTGTTGAAGCACCTTTGGCAGCGATTACAGCCTCAAGTCTTCCTGGGTATGACGCTACAAGCTTGGCACACCTGTATTTGGGAAGTTTCTCCCATCTTCTCTGCAGATCCTCTCAAGCTCTGTCAGGTTTGATGGGGAGCGTCGCTGCACAGCTATTTTCAGCTCTCTCCAGAGTCCGGAAGCCACTCTTGTATTGTTTTGGCTGTGTGCTTAGGGTCGTTGTCCTGTTGGAAGGTGAACCTTTGCCCCAGTCTGAGGTCCTGAGCGCTCTGGAGCAGGTTTTCATCAAGGATCTTTCTGTACTTTGCACCGTTCATCTTTGCCTCGATCCTGACTAGTCTCTCAGTCCCTGTCACTGAAAACCATCCCCACAGCATGATGCTGCCACCACCATGCTTCACCGTAGGGATGGTGCCAGGTTTCCTCCAGACGTGACGCTTGGAATTCAGGCCAAAGAGTTCAATCTTGGCTTCATCAGACCAGACAATCTTGTTTGTCATGGTCTGAGAGTCATTAGGTGCCTTTTGACAAAATTCAAGCGGGCTGTCTTGTGCCTTTTACTGAGGAGTGGCTTCCGGCAGGCCACTCTACCATAAAGGCCTGATTGGTGGAGTGCTGCAGAGAGGGTTGTCCTTCTGGAAGGTTCTCCCATCTCCAAAGAGGAACTCTAGAGCTCTGTCAGAGTGACCATCGGGTTCTTGGTCACCCCCCTGACCAAGGCCCTTCTCCCCCGATTGATCAGTTTGGCCAGGCAGCCAACACTAGGAAGAGTCTTGGTGGTTCCAAACTTCTTCCATTTAAGAATGATGGAGGCCACTGTGTTCTTGTGGACCTTCAATGCTGCAGAATTGTTTTGCTACCCTTCCCCAGACCTTGAAACAATCATGTCTCGGAGCTCTACGGACAATTCTTTTGACCTCATGGCTGGGTTTTTGCTCTGACATGCACTGTCACCTGTTGGACCTTATATAGAGAGGTGTGTGCCTTTCCAAATCATGTCCAATCAATTGAATTTACCACAGGTGGACTCCAGTCAAGATGTAGAAACATCTCAAGGATGATCAATGGAAACAGGATGCACCTGAGCTCAATTTCGAGTCTCATAACAAAGTGTCTGAATACTTATGTAAATAAGGTATTTCTGTTTTTTAGGTTTTATAAATTTGCAAACATTTCTAAAAACCTGTTTTCACTTTGTCATTATGGGGTATGTGTGTAGATTGCTGAGGTATTTTATTTATTTAATCCATTTTAGAATAAGGCTGGAATGTAACAAAATGTGGAAAAAGTCAAGGGGTCTGAATACTTTCCGAATGCACTGTATGACTGCCATCCCCATGAGTGTATCACCCTCCTTCAGGCCATGTATGAGGCATGCAATGATTTCAATACAGACCAATGTCAGGCTTGGATTCGTTGTGCCAAAATGTTTTTCTCCAGGTGCATGAACAATTATATGATATTTACTGTGATTTCGATGAGAACCTATGGCCAAATGCTCAAGACAGTTTATTTGATTACATTGTGAAAGATTTCTTCAATGATCACACCTTTGATCACACATGGGATAGAAATTATGGAAATGTGATCTGTCAATTTTAATGGTTAGTGCAAGTGTATTGCCTAATGTGAAAACAGTGTAATGTACTGTAATTTACAGTACTGTAGCATACTACATTCAAAGGGCAATTTTGAAACATGTATCTTACATTTTTTGCAATTGGTTGTTAAATAACTACATTGAGAAGATATCATTATGTTGTGTTTTGGTGATTAAACCAATGTAGTCATTAAAGTTCACAGTAAACTTATATTTTGGATCAATGGTTGTGTGGTGAAAGATGTCTACAAACAAAATGAACGCACAATGAAAGTGCTCACCTTACCAGTTTTGAGTTTTGTACTAAGAGTTTTGAAAATTCACCACAAACTTGTGAAAATAGTACCAAAGCGATTAAAAAAACTGTAGTAGCCTACAATTGATCAGACTGAAAAATAGTCTCGTTTCTATGCAATACAGCATGTCAGGTCGCTATTGCTTTAGGCACATAGAGTTTTTGTTTTTGTCAGTCGGGAGTGATACTTGTTAACACACTTTCTTAATACCGGAGGGAAGTGGAGAGCGCGCCTTGAGCTTTGTGCATTGTGCCCGACCTGCGATTTCCTTGAATCTGATTGGTCAAGATACGCAAAGCATCTGCAGGAACACTCCGGATGTGAAGGACAGAGAAATTGTGCGCGAGTTGACAAATCATTAGGCATATCAAAGGAAAAAAATGTACCTGCACTTTGCCCCACTTTTTAACACTTTGCGTCGATATATTTTATTAAACTAAATCAAAAGGGATGTGGCAAAATTCCGCCTCGCCACACGTTTTCCGGTGCCCTGATGCATGCGTTGTCAGCAAGCGTGTCAGGGAGGAGGACAAAGAACAATAGCGAAAATAAAAAGCAAGGGCAATAATGCAGTTTGAAAGAGGAGGAATAGACATGCAGAATAAATGACTTACACTCTATATACAAAAGTACGTGGACACCCCTTCAAATGAGTGAACTCAGCTATTTCAGCCACACCTGTTGCTTATTTTTTTAAATTATTTCTATTTAACTAGGCAAGTCAGTTAAGAACAAATTCTTATTTACAATGGCAGCCTAGGAACAGTGAGTTAACTGCCTTGTTCAGGGGCAGAACAACAGATTTTTTACCTTGTCAGCTCAGGGATTCAATCTAGCAACCTTTCGGCTACTGGCCCAACCCTCTAACCACTAGGCTACCTGCCGCTGATAGGTGTATAAAATCGAGCTCAGTGACTTTCAATTGTCATAGGATGCCACCTTTCCAACAAGTCAGTTCTTCAAATTTATGCCATGCTAGAGCTGCCCAAGTCAACTGTACATTATGTTATTGTAAAGTGGAAACGTCTAGGAGCAACAACAGCTCAGCCACGAAGTGGTAGGCCACACAAGCTCCCAGAACGGGACCGCTGAGTGCTGAAGTGCGTAGCGCATAAAAATCGTCTGTCCTCGGTTGCAACACTCACTGCTGAGTTCCAAACTGTCTCTGGAAGCAAAGTCAGCACAATAACTGTTTGTCTGGAGCTTCATGAAATGGGTTTCCATGGCCGAGCAGCCGCACACAAGCCTAAGATCACCATGTGCAATGCCTAGCGTTGGTTGGAGTGGAGTGATGTAAAGCTCACCACCATTGGACTCTGGAGCAGTGGAAATGCGTTCTCTGGAGTGATGAATCACGCGTCACCATCTGGCAGTCCGACAGATGAATCTGGGTTTAGCAAATGCCAGGTGAACGCTACCTGCCCCAATGCATAGTGTCAACTGTAAAGTTTGGTGGATGAGGTATAATGGTCTAGGGCTGTTTGTTATGGTTCGGGCTAGGCCACTTAGTTTCAGTGAAGGGAAATATTAATGCTACAGCATACAATGGCATTCTAGATGATTCTTTGCTTCCAACTTGTGGCAACAGTTTGGGGAAGGCCATTTCCTGTTTCAGCATGACAATGCCCCCGTGCACAAAGCGAGGTCCATACAGAAATGGTTTGTCGAGATCGGTGTGGAAGAACCCGACTGACAAAGCCCTGACCTAAACCCAATCGGACACATTTGTGATGAATTGGAATACCTACTGCGAGCCAGGCCTAATCGCCCAACATCAGTGCCCGACCTCACTAATGCTCTTATGGCTGAATGAAAGCAAGTCTCCGCAGCAATGGTCCAATATCTAGTGGAAAGCCTTCCCAGAAGAGTGGAGGCTGTTATTACAGCAAAGTGGGAACCAACTCCATATTAATGCCCATGATTTTGGAATGAGATGTTCGACGACCAGGTGTCCACATACTTTTGGTCATGTAGTGTATGTTCGAGACTTTGCCAACCTAAATTGATTGCCTTGGCAACACCATATTGTAAAGCATTTTTTACATTTACATTTCACAAATGCTCTTATCCAGAGTTATTAGGTTTAAGTGCCTTGCTCAAAGGCACATAAACAGATTTGTCACCTAGTCAGTTCTAGGATTCAAACCAGTGACCTTTCAGTTACTGGCCCAACGCTCTTATCCGCTACGCTACCGGCCACTGACAGGAATAATTGGTAAGAAGAGAAAAGGTGTCACTAGCTAATGTGCCTGTGTGCCGTGCTGTCCTTACTTCACCTGGAACATTTCAAATTCTGAAAAAAGGGGGTATTCCTTTCCTCCCTTCCCACTCCATCTCCTTCTCTCGCTCCCTCTCCCCCTTTCATCTTTCTTTCTGTCTCCTAAAATCCTGGGAGTCTGCCTGAGCCCCAGTGTGGGTTTCTATCCCTGGTGGAAGGAGGTTTCTGGGCTCCATAATTACCTCTTGGTCCTGCAGCCTTACCAGAGGGAGCATTACACATTCTGCTTGACATTGGTGACACTTGGCCAGGGTAAAACCAGCTTCACACCAGCCTGTGACAACCCCCTCCTGGGCAGCTCACCGAGGTCAGGTTGAAAGTACAGTGTTAACGTTGAAAAGAAACGATCAACATGATAAGAATGTATACATTAAAACAGGGACAATTTACGAACATGTTTGGCTGTGTGTTATTTTAACACAGTCCACTATTTCCTGTGTATCGTTTTGTGGGGTGGGTTATTACCGTGTAGCTCAGTCGGTAGAGCATGGCGCTTGCAACCCCAGGGTTGTGGGTTTGATTTCCACGGGGGACCAGTACAAAAGAAGTATGCACATGTATGTACTGTAAGTCGCTCTGGACAAGAGCGTCCGCTCAGTGACTAAAATGTCAATGGTTCTCTGCGGCCCAGTCTTTCGAGCTGTGCTGTAAATTTCCATGCGCACAAGAGCATCCTCGTTGCTTTAATGTGCTGATTTATACTATTGCATTTCATGCCATAACAGTATGTGGCTGTTTGTGTGTATACCCATTCATGTTCTGTATAACTTGGCATGCTCCACTTCCTCCCCAAATGGCAGACTTTGCAGGTTCTGTGGTGTTTCAGAGTCATGAAGCCATCTTTCATCTATTCGGGCTTGGCAGTCAGTGTGCTCTGATTGGCTGTGCTACTGTCACCACACGCTAACTCTTACATGAACATATGCTCACTCACAGGCACACTAGCACGCCACACACACACACACTGATGACACACTCCCACACAAACATGTTTTTCAGCACACTGGCTGCACCTGCACACTGCACCCAGTCAGTCATTGCATACTCCATCTCTGTTACATAGGGCATTTTCTCTGTTCATATGATTGGTTTCCTGCCAAATGCATAGAACTTGATGAGAAGACATATACTAAGTGTAATTCTTCTTCATTTAAAAAATCCTGTTCAAGATCGGGGTGAAATATAAGTAGTGGAGTTGGGTGCACACGTGTCTGTGAAGCCACAAGGGTAGGCAACACTTTCCAAAGTTGCTTGCCAAAGCTGTGATCCCGTGAACTTTGACTTCAGATAAGCGTTTACCTGTCAGGAAACATTGTTTTCGAAATCCACACAACAGCATTTTTCATATAAATCTATGCAGAAAAAGCTACTGCTGGGCATGAAGAAGTGAGCAGGTACTTTCCATTGATTTATTCATGGAAGGGTTCCTTCAGATGATTTGGTCTGTGTGTGTGTGTGTGTGTGTGTATGTCTATATATATATATGTGTGTGTGTGTGTGTGTGTGTGTGTGTGTGTGTGTGTGTGTGTGTGTGTGTGTGTGTGTGTGTGTGTGTGTGTGTGTGTGTGTGTGTGTGTGTGTGTGTGTGTGTGTGTGTGTGAGAGATAGAGAGCTAGGGTGAAATAAAGGTGTCAATCTAAATCTATAAAATGGAACTGAAGCTTGTAAAGCGGTGAAGTAACATTGTTACACATCACGCACTGGACAGGGATAGACTATACGCAATTGAATACTTTAGAACAAAGTTGACTGACTACCAACCCTGATCTTGCATAGCCTATGCGGTCCGAAACGCATGCTGCGCAACAATGAGCAGGACGCTCATTTTCATTGGCTGGCGCGACAATATAAAGTTCAGCAGCTCCATAACTCAGCGCATACCGCTGGCAGCAAGCGTCATCGAAGGTGTACTGTACAGCATCCCGGCGGAATGCACTGATAACTGACTGAGGATTTACACGTGTTTTTCTTTCGCATATCAATTTATTGTGTTCGTCAACCAAATCGTATTCACAATGAAGGAAAGGAGACTTACCCAGCCTCTGGTGGCGAGATGTAAACTGGTGTTGGTTGGGGATGTTCAATGCGGAAAAACGGCGATGTTGCAAGTCCTTGCAAAGGATTCCTATCCTGAGGTATGCAATGTCTACACCTGGCACATTTGACTGGATTATATTACCCATATCCTAAATGCACGCGGAATAGGCTACATACACAGACTACGAAGAGATGACAATAGCCATAGAAACGTCATTCTAATTCTATGATAATAACGAATAGAAGTTTAATATTGCATTGTTTTCTGTGCTTGAGGAAAGATTGAGTAAACCGGAAAGGATATGCAAGTCAGTACAATTCCTCTGAGAACTTCAATGTTGAGAGAAATTTCAAATGGTGCTTAATTAATTTCAAATGGAGTGCATAGCGCGTAGAGCTCACTGTACAATCTTGTTGGATGCATTTGCAGTTGGTTTTGGTTGTGTTTCAGATTATGTTGTTCCCAATAGAAATGAATGGTGATAAAATAATGTATTGTGTCCTGTTGGAGTCATGAAAGCATTATTCACGATTCGTTCATGATTATTCGTAATAATGGTACCATCCACATGAATGTAGAAGTGTTCAGAAACATATTCTATTCTTGTTTACAGTAAAAGTGACTCCAAAATCACACAATACGTGATTTAATCACCGTTCATTTCTATTGGGAACAACATAATCAAAAACACAACCAAAAGAAACTGCAAATGCATCCAACAAGTTTGTAGAGTCACATGCTTAACGTAGTGCTAGGAATATGGGACCAAATACTACACTTTACCCTACTTCAATACACATACAAATGAATAGGTCCAAATACCAAGGGGCAGGACTAGATGTATAAAATGCTTTCCTTTCTAAACAGTAAAACTGTTCGGATGCCTTATTTGGTCAGACAGACAGCACAGCAGCCACAGACTGGGATAATCATTATGTGTCAATCTAATACGGCTGATGATTACCGGGGTGACTGTTTCACAATGACTGACCGTATTATAATGCGTAGCTAATGAACTCGCTCCTTTCTGTATCCACAGACATATGTTCCAACAGTATTTGAGAACTACACAGCGTGTCTGGAGCTGGAGGAGCAGCGCGTAGAGCTCAGTCTCTGGGACACATCAGGTGAGCGTTACACTCTGCACTCTCCGTGTGCGTACATCCAATATACCTTACAGTAATTGAAGCATGGATTTGAGCATATCCAGGTATAATAAGCCTTAATAACGTCTTATAACAAAGGTTATAGTGTGTCATGTCTCTCTATACAAGATGCTCTACCTGTAGATATAGTGCAGGAGGTTTTTGATGCGTGAAATTAAGTTCAAGTCCAAAAGCACGCCATTTGAAATGTGTCTCAACATTCAGGTTCTCAGACTAATTATACTGTAAAACCTGACTTGTAATTTCTTTCCAGTTTAACATTTCCTTTCCCACCCGCCCTGAAAACAATGCAATCAGAGAGTTTGCGGAACCAACAGTAGGCTAACTAAATGCCCATTGGCCATTGTCTCACGGTCTTATTTAGCATCATAGTGTATACTGGATGGTTGTTAGTTGTTTGTTATTGTTTTCCTTTAAGATAGCGATCTGTTGAACCTTTTATACAGTACTGTTGTCCAGCTGCTTATCACAGGTAGTGATGTGGTAGGCTGCTGAGGTCTGAGAAGTTCTCAGACAGAGGTGACACAACATTTGAATGCAAATGACCATTTGTGTGCCTGCCTGTTCTCTGTTTCGGTCTCCTCTCCCTTCGATTTATCTTTAGAAGGCATAGAATGACGTAGGCCTAATTCATTTGGCACTACAGTGATCTCATTCCCAGGAGACAAATATATCACTCTTTCGCCACCTACCCCCTTACTAGAGCAATGTCTAATAACTTGTCGGCTCTACATCAAATATGACACCTATAGCGGGCACACACACACACACACACACACACACACACACACACACACACACACACACACACACACACACACACACACACACACACACACACACACACACACACACACACACACACACACACACACACAGTGTTGTGGTGACCTACTGACAAGGTAGGATCCTTCTACATCTTGAAACTGGTGAACATGATCAACAGAACACAACCAGTTCCATGTTGTTGGGCTGCTATGATTAACCTCTACCACGGGGATTTCTGATTGGGCTCCATGGAGTTCAGTTGTGGCAGTTGACCTGCAGTGAGGGGGGGGGGTTCATTGGCCAGGGGGTTGCCTCTGCATGAGTGGTGGGAATAGTGTGTGTGTGTGTGTGTGTGTGTGTGTGTGTGTGTGTGTGTGTGTGTGTGTGTGTGTGTGTGTGTGTGTGTGTGTGTGTGTGTGTGTGTGTGTGTGTGTGTGCGTGCGTGCGTGCGTGCGTGCGTGCGTGCGTGCGTGCGTGCGTGCGTGCAACAATGATGATGATGCAATCACAATGACAAGGTCCTTACCTTTTTCAGTGCACCGTCTAATGAGTCTGGGCGGCTGATGTCGAACCCAATGTGGAATAGACGTTGAATTTACGTCTGTGCCCAGCGGGAAGCGTGTACAAAATGACGTATATAAGAGAAAACATCACAGGATTCCATTCTTTCGCTTTGTCTGTTTCACTTCAAAAGAGATGGACCGAGCTGGATGCTCGTCCACTCCATAGCGAAAGTCCCGTTACATAATTACCATATACATTTTTCACACCTTGTTTTAAAGCTCTGCCCAGCTCTTCCCACCTTTATTTTCCCCCACAAAACAGTCTAGTCGCTTCTATCTATCCGAGCTCTGTGTCTATCTCTCTAACGTCCTATCCTGGCAGTGCTCTTGTCGTTCATGGCCACACCAAGGTTTTCTCTGATTGTACTATTACTAAAGTTGGTGTTTATACATATATCGCTATTATCATGTTTACTGATGGTCTGTGGGGGGAGAGCGAGAGAGAGAGAAAGCCTAGCTGTTGATGATTAAACCATGAACAGCCATATCATTATTTTCTCTGAGATTGCTCTTATTCTCATGTTATTTCTTTATTTTCCTTGGCTGAGGGTGTGTGAAGAGAGGCAGAGGGTCACTTAGGGTCAGGCTGCTGCCTGTGCTTTGCTGTGTTGTTTTGTGTGTTGTTGTGTAACAGAGTTGCTGTGCCTAACGATTCCCCCTGCCGCTCCTCTCTGAGTTCATGATCGAGCTCTGCGGCTGCCTGCTCTCACCGTCTCTCTCACAGTGACCGGACTCAAAGTGAGATGCTCCGTTAGTTCTCTTTCCCTCTGCCTCTCCAGCCTCCATCAACAAGCAAATAGTTTATCATTCGTTTTTTTAGACTCCTCCTTCTCCCAGTGTTGTGTGTGTGAGTCCACGTCCAGGGAGGGGAGGTGTGTGTGGGGGGTGTATCATGGCTTGTGTCCTCTCTCAGCTCCAGGGCTCAGAGCCATCATCATGTCTGTTTCCCCAGTGTTGCATCACCCTGGGCTCCTCTCTGCCAAATGCTGGCATTGTCACCTACTGGAAAAACAAGTCAAATCGCTACTATTCAGTTGCCTCGTTTCTTGCCTTTTCACACTTGACTGTTCATACAGTCATTCCCTGTGAACGTCAGACAATTGTCTCCCTCACATGAGAGCGTTTGTTAGGCTATTAATAGTGGATTGGATCTGAAGACGGTGTCAGGCTGACAGTAGCAGGAGGGAATCCTATATCATCCAAATGCATTTCACACTACCCATAGAGGCGTACGTAGGTCATACATCCACAGATGAAGCTTTTCTTAATTCATTCTTACCTGGTTGAGTTCGTGTTTCATACGTTTCTGGAGTAGGTTGAGAAGCAGGGAGAGGAAATTGAATCTGTTGCTGGTGCGGTAAGCGATGAGGGAACACAACAGAGGACGGACATTCAGTCAAGCGTCTGTTTTTAGCACAGGGACCTCCCTTTGCAACACTAACATACTAGCATACTTTTACACTTCGATGTATAGGCCCGCAAGCATATACGCACACACACGCGCGCACACACACGCGCACACACACACACACAC
This sequence comes from Salvelinus namaycush, assembly GCF_016432855.1. Classification (NCBI taxonomy): domain Eukaryota; kingdom Metazoa; phylum Chordata; class Actinopteri; order Salmoniformes; family Salmonidae; genus Salvelinus; species Salvelinus namaycush. The sequence goes on along the minus strand of NC_052320.1, from coordinate 37,203,140 downwards.
ACACACACACACACACACACACACACACACACACACAACGCTCACGCACAGATTTTCTTCGCAGTTGTCTTCAATGTGTAACACGAGAAGCATTGGCTTTTTTTCTAATGACGTTGTACATACATACAGTATGTGTTCTGAATCATGTCCGTGTGTTGCTTCATACATGATACACTCGTAGAACAACCATCTATGAAAGGTTCTCCCTTGATAGAGAGATCTTCATTTCTCCTATCTGATTTCAAGTGGGATTTCTGCACAGACAAAGAGTTCAATATAAACCCTTTGGGTAATGCAGGGGTGTGATTGGGATAGAGTTATAGTGTACTGTGGCTCTCTCTTACTCTTTCTCTCTCTGTGTGTGTGTGTGTGTGTGTGTGTGTGTGTGTGTGTGTGTGTGTGTGTGTGTGTGTGTGTGTGTGTGTGTGTGTGTGTGTGTGTGTGTGTGTGTGTGTGTGTGTGTGTGTGTGTGTTTGTCTGCTTGTGTGTTCATTTGATTTATTGTCGAGTTCTTCTACTGAGTGGGAAGGCGTGGGGCTTTAGTGAAATGACTTACTGTAGATCCGAGGGTGAGGGAGGAAGAAAATTGGAGTGTGTGTGTGTGTGTGTGGAGAATGGTTCGGGTGCAGTGGGGGGGGGGGGGGGGGGGGGGTATAATAGAGGGTTGGATTCAAGCATTGTCTACCAAGGCTGTTGCCGTAGTTACCGGGGGGAAGTGGGTGGTGTCCTGTGCTGTGTGGGGGGACAGACTCCTTGTGTTAATAGTCTGAGAGCAGTGCTCAAGCATCTTTGTCTGACAGCACCCAGCAGCCATCGTTAGCCTATAGCATCCCTGCACCCAGCCCTGGCCTTTACTATAGCATCCCAGCACCCAACCCTACAATACACTAAGCACCTAACACTCCTCATTCTTGGTCTTTAGTAGGGATGAACGTTGCCCCAGGGACATCACGATCCGATATTATCATGATACTTAAGTGCCCGGATACGATGCTTACTGCGATTCTCACAATTCTACGTGTATTGCAATTCGATACACTGATTTTATTGCGATTCGATGTTCCAAATACATTGCACACCATATGTCCGCTGCAGAGGGACGAGAGATCCATGAGAAAACGATCAGTCATGGAAAGTGCTGAAAACAAATTGGCTCCCTATTTACAAAGAAGATGAAGAACAAGCTATGAAGGAAAAATACTTGAGTTTTGGTGCAGGTACAACAAACTAGCACAAAAATAATATTGCAATATTGTCAAAATGATACGATATTCAGTCAAAAATAATATCCCAATATGTAACTGTATCAAATTGTTTTCTTTTCCCATCACTAGTCTTTATACTGTTCTGGTACGAATCATTCTTATTGCAACTAGTGGAGTCTCATTCGTTTGGTACTGTCCTTTCGAAAGCCCTGTGACTGACCCCAGCCGATCTGTTTGACCCTACAGGCTCTCCATACTACGATAACGTCAGACCCCTGTGCTACAGCGACTCAGACGCTGTGCTCCTCTGTTTCGACATCAGCCGTCCAGACTCATTTGATGGTGCACTGAAAAAGGTGAGGATCTTGTCATTGTGGTCGTCATCATCATCATTGCTGTTGTCAATTTCTTCTTCCTCCTCCTCCTCCTTGTCATCGTCACAATCATCGTGATCATGCTCTCTGTGTACCATGTACATTACAGCTGTGGTTATGATACATTATAACAACCTTATAACAGTCATATGTCCTTTTCATTGCAGTGGAAGACAGAGATCCTGGATTTCTGCCCCAGCACACGCATCCTCCTGATAGGCTGTAAAACAGACCTGCGCACGGACGTGTGCACGCTTATGGAGCTGTCCAATCAGAAGCAGACACCCATCTCACACGAGCAAGTGAGTCTTTCTCTCTCTCTCTCTCTCTCTCTCTCTCTCTCTCTCTCTCTCTCTCTCTCTCTCTCTCTCTCTCTCTCTCTCTCCCCATCTCACTCCTGTTCTTCCCCATCGTGTTGCAGGGGTCCTCCATGGCCAAGCAGCTAGGCGCGGAGGCCTACCTGGAGTGTTCAGCCTTCACCTCAGAGAAGAGCATCCACAGTGTGTTCCGTACTGCAGCCCTGGCCTGCATCAACAAGCTGCAGCCCTCCACCAAGCCCAGCCCCGCCCGACGCCTCTCCAAGAGACTCCTCTTTCTGCCCGGCAAGTCTGACCTCCTCTCCTCCACCTTCGGCAAGGACAAGGCCAAGGGCTGCTCCATCATGTGAGGAAGGGAGTAGAACCCAGACAGTGGTGGCCAGAGAGGCACTCTGACCGGTCAAGAGGATAAAGGGGGGTGCGGGGTGGGGAAGGGAAAGTAAGGGGGAAGGAAGGGGTTTCTCTTTAATCCCTCTGGCCTCCCCAAACATCCTCCCCACCCCCACTGACAGCCCTCTTTAAAAAAGACTGCTACCCCTCCATGGTTTACTCTGTGTAATATATACTGGTCTTCTTCATGACTCCCCCCCCCATCCCCCACAAACACATACACAACAGACCCACACACACACAGACACACACACCTCACCAGCATAGGTTAGTGCAGACTTCCTTTTATAATGACAGTGAGAGCGAAATGATATAAGAAAACATCAATTGTAAACACAGCTCACCTCTTTGTAATGTTGATGTGTGTACCATCCCATCCATCATCCTTGCCCTAAATTAAACTTGAAAATGTTAACGTTAAAATGGGATCTTTGCTAAAAAAAAAGGATGAGGTGGCCACCTCTACATTCCTGGCAATGAGAGGGAACGGTACCCAGAGTGCCCAGTGTAACGCAACTGGGGGGGGGGGGGGGGGGGGGGGGGGGGGGGAGAGAGAGTGGGCCTTAAATGAATTATTTCCATGGCGACCTCTACAGTATTTATTTTAGGACATTGAATCTGTCAGCAATGAAACAGAGTCTGGGGGAGGGATATGGCAAGCACACCGCTCTTAAAAGAGGTAGTTGGGAGGATAGACTGAGCGAGTGCACGTCTGAAGGAGTGCTTATGTGACTCAACATTCACACGGGCCATTAACAGTAAGACGGAGGACATGCTGTGCTGAGAGAAGAAAAAGAAAACAGAGGATGATAGAGAGACTTGTTTTTCTTCCTCCTTTAGTCGACCACTCTCTTCTTCATCTCAAGGTGTTTAACTTCAGACGTTGATGGAGTGGGGTGATATTTATAAGGCCACTTATACTGTCTAATAGTCTTTGATATTTGATTTACTCAAAGGAGAAGAGTCCCCCCTGGTTCCTCTAAGCCTCATTTGGATCATTCTTAAATCCTCTGACCTTGCGCTAACGTAACACATAAAAGGTAAATCGTCCTTCACTATGAGCTTTTAACCGTAGCATTGAAAGAGTCAAGAGCTCACTCACTACGCCTCAAGAAGCTTACCGGTGGCAGGGATAAGCTGATCATGTCATTGTCAACACTGGGCTTAAAGAGAAGTCTCCTTGCTCCGCGATTGGTCACCTGAGACGAGACTCTCTGGAGTCGTCGTTCTTGTAGTGTGGCTAGTCATGATAGTACAGGATCAAGGCCTTTACAAAGCTGGGTATCTCATTCATACCGTGTGAAGAAGAGCTTAAGAAATGTAGATGGGGTAAAGAGTCCTGGGTGTGGTAAGGGGTGGGGGTGGGATGGGTTGGAATGAGCCGAAACAGAACTAACAGGCTGGTCCTGTCTGAAGAAAGTTATTTTTCCATTTTTGTCTGCTTTGTATTCAAATCTTTTAAGTATAAGTTAATTTCATTTTTTTTGGTTTTCTTCTCATTTGAAATCTGCTTTCTGCCCAGTCCTTCTTTAACTGTTTATTGTTGTCTCTGCTGTTTTTGCTGTTGTACTTCCTGACGTCATCTTGTATTAGGAGCTGTCTACGGCTCAGCTAACGGAGGACTTCATGATTTGTTTGCACTGACAGGAGCTCTGACCTGTTTGGACATACAGAACACTGGAATTGAACGTGTTGCTTAGCAACAGTGCGAGCAGGGGCAGGCGTGAGCAGGGCTGCGGTGACTGGGATGCAGTTCCTGTCTCTGGGAGAAAAGAAAGAGGGCTTTTCAACTGGGCTCCTCACCATTTCATTTGTAGCACCAGACAGAGACCACTACTAAGGTGACGGCTGGACATTTCAGTCAGTAGTACACTGCTGAAAAAGATCTGAAAAACCTAATTTGAAGCCTCCGAACTCAGTGACAGCTCAGTGGCAGGTGTAAGAACAACACAGGGATTTTCAAAAAGCAAAGTGAGTACCTTTCCAAACTGAGTTCCAACCAAAACACAATTTTTTAGCAGTGAGTGACGAAGCTCCAAATCTGCCTGCGGTTACTGATACACTGTTCAAACAAAAGTCAATTTGACTGAATACCCAGCCTTCATGTTACAGTGGGGTCCGCTCCCACCCCTTTACTAAGAACAGACCATGTCTGGTTGTACTTATCCTGCTTTATATGCCATTTGAAAGCTCCAAAAAGAATGACGTTGAAACAAAACAAAGCGTTTGGGATATGTAAAATAACTTGACCTTCATTTATTAATGAAATACTGTATTGCTCAATGTTGTCATTTTTATTTTTGACATTTTTCATTTGAACGGACACTGAGATTTCGGTCCGTCCTTTTTCTGTCGGGTTCTGAATAAAGTTTGCTTTTGTTCATCATACTCTCAGATGTTTCAGAGTTTTTGTGGGGTTAAGGTTTGGTGGGCCGTATGGGGGAAAGCAACATCTATAAGTTGTTTTGAATGTTTATGAGGCATTATAACATGTGATGGGGTGGTGCCATAAGTAAAGTGTTATCAACATAACATACAGTATGACACTTGAACAGGTAGCTACACCCTCAAAGGCACCATCACACTCCCTGTGATGAGGAAGACTCTTGGGCACTAGCAGCCCTGTCGGGCTCATCAAGCTCTTATCTTACTTCTGTTGATTTTAGTCTTTGGCTAAAATCACGCCCTTGAAGTTAATGAAGGTGTTGCGGTAAAACGTGAGCCGTATAGAATAACTTCAGCGTTAAGAGCCATTCACAAATATAGCTAATTGCCTCTTACCTTTGTGCATACTTTGAGATGTTAACGGATGATACCCACGTGCTAGGACTAGAAGGATCAGCCTAATAGTACCGGGGCATAAGTGATCAAATTGCTGAGGGGTGTTGTAATTTAGTCCACATTAAATGCCCAATTTGATCATCTTTAACCGAAAAACAACATGAGCACCGGTGACACTGAGAGCTGTAATTATATGAATGATCCTCACCCTGCAGCTCAGAAGGACATCATTTTGGCTATTAGAGCGCTAACAGGGCTATTACGTTAATGCATCACATCCACCTGTAGAGAAACCACTTCAGACACTTCATGCTCTACTATACTGTGATGGCAGACACAAGTTGCCCTCAGTAAGATTGCAGCTTCATAACATTACGCGGTTTGGTAAATAGAAAAGTATATCGATGCATTGTATTTCAGCTTTACTTTGAGCTATGATGTAGGGTAAATCCATTGCAATGAATCCTTGTGTGTCTTAACCATAACATTAAAGTGGTGTTGGGTCAACTAAGCTTACTTCAAGGTTCTTACAGTGAAGGAATGTAGGATAGATAGTGATACAGCTATTTGTGTGTTTTGTCTTCAAAGAAGAGTGACATGATTGTTTTATCCCTGGTTCCAGGGTTCAATAGTCTGCTGCTGTATGTTTGGCCTCTGCGTCTACTGATATGAAATAATATTGAGATTATTTGAAAATTGAAATGGTGGAAACTAAATGTAACCAAAATGTATATGGCTCCAATGGCCTTGGTGCCACCCCTCCCCCAAAAAAACACACACGCGCACATACAGGTTGAGTATTTTAGTCATGTACCATTACCCTGTGGTAATGCTCACTGCAGAAGTGACCTATTGGGCAAACCCGGCACTAAAAAACATCCAAGCATCTCTGAACTGCCATGGTCAGTGTCCGACCTCAGTAACATTCTCTCTCTCTCTCTCTCTCTCTCTCTCTCTCTTATTCTCACACACACATTCTCACTCTCTCGCTCACTCTCGTCTCTCTCTTTCTCTCTCTGTTGCTCCCTCCTCTCACCCTTTTCCCTTAAAGCTGTCCTTCTCCCCCTCTGTATTTATATATTTCCTTCTAATGATCTTTGTCCTTCGCTGTGTCTCGGTCTGTGTCTTGTTGTCACTCTCTGTGCCATGATGGACACATAGGAGCAGAGGAGAGTTTGGGATTCCTGAACTTACGTAGAAAGACCACCTTATCGTAAGTGACACACACACACACACACACACACACACACACACACACACACACACACACACACACACACACACACACACACACACACACACACACACACACACACACACACACACACACACACACATATAGACATCTCGCATACACGTAGACGTACAAACAAACAAACACACATTTTTCCATCTCCTCGACTGTGACAGAGTGGCAGAGGCACATCTGTCCAGGCTCAGAGAGCATCTGTCTGTGCTTGTGGGGGTGTCTGAGACACAGGGAAAGCCAGCAGAAAGTGGCCGAGGTGGGAACACACTGCTGTTACCAATCTACAACAGATCTCCTCTTCTGCCAGATCCTGCTAATGATCCTTGGATCAGTGGATCAGGGGACAGCTGTTGCATCTCCAACTGTATGTTACACACTAGATATACAGTGCCTTTGGAAATTATTCATACCCCTTGACTTTTTCCACATTTTGTTACATTACAAACTTATTCTAAAATTGATGAAATCGTTTTTTCCCCTCATCAATCTACACACAATACTCCATAACGACAATGCAAAAACAGGTTTTTAGAGATTTTTGCAAATCTTAAATATCACATTTACATAAGTATTCAGACCCTTTACTCAGTACTTTGTTGAAGCACCTTTGGCACCGATTACAGCCTCAAGTCTTCTTGGGTATAACGCTACAAGCTTGGCACACCTGTATTTGGGGAGTTTCTCTCATTCTTCTCCGCAGATCCTTTCAAGCTCTGTCAGATTGGATGGGGAGCGTCGCTGCACAGCTATTTTCAGGTCTCTCCAGAGATGTTTGATTGGGTTCAAGTCCAGGCTCTGGCTTGGCCACTCAAAGACATTCAGAGACTTGTCCCAAAGCCACTCCTGCGTTGTCTTGGCTGTGTGCTTTGTGTCGTTGTCCTGTTCGAAGGTGAACCTTCGCCCCCCAGTCTGAGGTCCTGAGCGCTCTGGAGCAGGTTTTCATCAAGGATCTCTCTGTACTTTGCTCCGTTCATCTTTGCCTCAATCCTGACTAAACATTCCCACAGCATGATGCTGCCACCACCATGCTTCACTGTAGGGATGATGCCAGGTTTCCTCCAGATGTGACTCTTGGCATTCAGGCCAAAGAGTTCAATCTTGGTTTCATCAGACCAGAAAATCTGGTTTCTGATGGTTTGAGAGTCATTAGGTGTCTTTTGGAAAACTCCAAGTGGGGTGTCATGTGCCTTTTACTGAGGAGTGGCTTCCATCTGGCCACTCTACCATAAAGGCCTGATTGGTGGAACGTTGCAGAGATGGTTGTCCTTCTGGAAGGTTCTCCCATCACCACAGAAGAACTCTAGAGCTCTGTCAGAGTAGCCATCAGGTTCTTGGTCACCTCCCTGACCAAGGCCCTTTTCCCCCGATTGCTCAGTTTGGCTGGGAGGCTAGCTCTAGGAAGAGTCTTGGTGGTTCCAAACTTCTTCCATTTAAGAATGATGGAGGCCACTGTGTTCTTGGGGACCATCAATGCTGCAGACATCTTTTTGACACTTCCCCAGATCTGTCTCGGAGCTCTACGTACAATTCCCTTGACCTCATGGCTGTGTTTTTGCTCTGACATGCGCTGTCAACTTGTGTGACCTTATATAGAGAGGTGTGTGCCTTTCCAAATCATGTCCAATCAATTGAATTTATCCCAGGTGTACTCCAATCAAGTTGTAGAAACGTCTCAAGGATGATAAATGGAAACAGGATGCACCTGAGCTCAATTTTGAGTCTCATAGTAGAGGGTCTGAATACTTATGTAAATAAGGTATTTCTGTTTATTTGCGAACATTTCTAAAAACCTGTGTACACTTTGTCATTATAGGTTATTGTCTGTAGATTGCTGAGGAAGAAAAAAAATATTAAATTCATTCTAGAATAAGCATGTAACTTAACAAAATGTGGAAAAAGTCAAGGGGTCTGAATACTTTCTGAAGAGCCTGTACAGCATGATAGTCACCTGCAAGGTTTTTTTTACTCTTTACGTTATAATTTACCTCAGAGCTAATGGGCAGAGTGGTGAAGATAGAACATTTGTGGTGATTCACCAAAGATTTAAACAGGTCAACATACACAAGGCTGCGGGGCCAGACGGATTACAAGGACGTGTTCTCCGGGCATGTGCTGACCAACTGGCAGGTGTCTTCACTGACATTTTCAACATGTCCCTGATTGAGTCTGTAATACCAACATGTTTCAAGCAGACCACCATAGTCCCTGTGTCCAAGAACACAAAGGCAACCTGCCTAAATGACTACAGACCCATAGCACTCACGTCCGTAGCCATGAAGTGCTTTGAAAGGTTGGTAATGGCTCACATCAACACCATTTTGCCAGAAACCCTAGACCCACTCCAATTTGCATACCGCCCGAACAGATACACAGACGATGCAATCTCTATTGCACTCCACACTGCCCTTTCCCATCTGGACAAAAGGAACACTTATGTGAGAATGCTATTCATTGACTACAGCTCAGCGTTCAACACCATAGTACCCTCAAAGCTCATCACTAAGCTCAGGATCCTGGGACTAAACACCTCCCTCTGCAACTGGATCCTGGACTTCCTGACAGGCTGCCCCCAGGTGGTGAGGGTAGGTAGCAACACATCTGCCACGCTGATCCTCAACACTGGAGCTCCACAGGGGTGCGTGCTCAGTCCCCTCCTGTACTCCCTGTTCACCCACGACTACATGGCCAGGCACGACTCCAACACCATCATTAAGTTTGCAGACGACACAACAGTGGTAGGCCTGATCACCGACAACGACGAGACAGCCTATAGGGAGGAGGTCAGAGACCTGGCCGGGTGGTGCCAGAATAACAACCTATCCCTCAACGTAACCAAGACTAAGGAGATGATTGTGGACTACAGGAAAAGGAGGACCGAGCTTGAGAGCTTCAAGTTGAGAGCTTCAAGTTCCTTGGTGTCCACATCACCAACAAACTAGAGTGGTCCAAACACACCAAGACAGTCGTGAAGAGGGCACGACAAAGCCTATTCCCCCTCAGGAAACTAAAAAGATTTGGCATGGGTCCTGAGATCCTCAAAAGGTTCTACAGCTGCAACATCGAGAGCATTCTGACTGGTTGCATCACTGCGTGGTACAGAAATTGCTCTGCCTCTGACCGCAAGGCGCTACAGAGGGTAGTGCGTACGGCCCAGTACATCACTGGGGCTAAGCTGCCTGCCAACCAGGACCTCTACACCAGGCGGTGTCAGAGGAAGGCCCTAAAAATGGTCAAAGACCCCAGCCACCCCAGTCATAGACTGTTCTCTCTACTACCGCATGGCAAGCGGTACCGGAGTGCCAAGTCTAGGACAAAAAGGCTTCTCAACAGTTTTTACCCCCAAGTCATAAGACTCCTGAACAGGTAATCAAATGGCTACCCGGACTATTTGCATTGTGTGCCCCCCCCAACCCCTCTTTTTACGCTGTTGCTACTCTCTGTTTATCATATATGCATAGTCACTTTAACTATACATTAATGTACATACTACCTCAATTGGGCAGACCAACCAGTGCTCCTGCACATTGGCTAACCGGGCTATCTGCATTTTGTCCTGCCACCCACCACCCGCCAACCCCTCTTTTATGCTACTGCTACTCTCTGTTCATATGCATAGTCACTTTAACCATATCTACATGTACATACTACCTCAATCAGCCTGACTAACCGGTGTCTCTATGTAGCCTCGCTACTTTTATAGCCTCGCTACTGTATATAGCCTGTCTTTTTACTGTTGTTTTATTTCTGTACTTACCTATTGTTCATCTAACACCTTTTTTGCACTATTGGTTAGAGCCTGTAAGTAAGCATTTCACTGTAAGGTCTACACATGTTGTATTCGGCGCACGTGACGAATAAACTTTGATTTGATTTCATTTGATGTCTGTCTGTCTCTTTCTACAGTATATGCAGTACATAGGCCTAGCACTCATTATAATGCATGCACGCACGCACACACAAAACCACACATGCATGCACACACACACACACACACACACACACACACACACACACACACACACACACACACACACACACACACACACACACACACACACACACACACACACACACACAGGGTTGGAAAAAATGCCTAGCATATAGGAGTCCTGGCAAATTAGGCAAACATCTGGCCAGACACAGCATGTTCATTTAGCCAGTGAGCTGTGGCAGGTTGCTCCAGGCCATGCATATGGTGAATTGATGAAAGCTCTTCTGCCATAGACTGTAGCCGTTTAATAAGGAGGACATTTTGTTTTCACAGTTGTTAATTGTTGTATAAAATGTTTGGATCCAAATACAGTACCTCTAATTTGGTGTTGAAGAAGTTCCCAGATGGGATCTGCCTCGTGATTTATTCAAATCAAATCAAATCAAATTGTATTTGTCACATGCGCCAAATACAACACCTTACCGTGAAATGCTTACTTACAAGCCATTAACTAACAATGCAGTTCAAGAAATAGAGTTAAGAAAATATTTGCTAAATAAACTAAAGTACATTTTTTATAAAAAGTAACAGAATAAAATTACACAACAATAATGAGTCAATGCACAGGCTTCTGGTTGGGATATGTACGTACGGTCAACATGGGGACGACGTCGTCCATGCACTTATTGATGAAGCTGAGGTGAGGTGGTATACTCCTCAATGCCATTGGATGAATCACGGAACATATTCCAGTTTGTGCTAGCAAAAGAGTCCTGTAGCGTAGCATCCGCGTCATCTGACCACTTCCGTATTGAGCGAGTCAATGGTACTTCCTGCTTTAGTTTTTCCTTGTGAGCAGGAATCAGGAGGATAGAATTATGGTCAGATTTGCCAAATTGAGGGCAAATTTTTCCCTCTGGTTGTACATATGACATGCTAGTAGAAATGAGGTAAAACGGATTTAAGTTTGCCTGCATTAAAATCCCCAGCCACTAGGAACGCCGCTTCTGGATTAGCATTTTCTTCTTTGCTTATGGCCTTATACAGCTCGTTGAGTGGGGTCTTAGTGCCAGCATCGGTTTGTGGTGGTAAATAGATGGCTACGAATAATATAGATGAGAACTCTCTTGGTTGATAGTGTGGTCTACAGCTTATCATGAGGTACTCTACCTCAGGCGAGCAAAACCTCTAGACTTTTTTAATATTAGACATTGCGTACCAGCAGTTATTGACAAATAGACATACACCCCCGCTCCTCGTCTTAACAGACGTAGCTGCTCTGTCCTGCCGATGCATGGAAAACCCAGCCAGTTCTATATTATCTGTGTTGTCGTTCAGCCACGACTCGGTGAAACATAAGATAGTATCGTTTTTAATGTCCCGTTGGTAGGATAGTCTCGACCGTAGATCATCGAGTATGTTTTCCAGTGATTGCACGTTGGCCAATAGAACCGATGGTAGTGGCGATATACTCACTCGCCTCCGAATCCTCACAAGGCACCCCGACCTTCTCCCTCTGTATCTCCGCCTTTTCTTCACGCAAATGACGGGGATTTGGGCCTGGTCTCCGGAAAGCAGCATATCCTTTGCGCCGGACTCATTAAAGAAAAAAAGTATTTGTCCAGTTTGAGGTGAGTAATCGCTGTTCTGGTGTACAGAAGCTATTTTCGGTCATAAAAGACGGTAGCAGAAACTTTATATACAAAATAAGTTACAAACAATGCAACATTTTTTTTTTTTTAAATAGCACAGTTGGTTAGGAGCCGTAAGGAATTTGCATTGTTTTTTTAGGATAAGACTCATGAGTACAAAGCCAAACATCAGGATGACAAAATATCCTAACATAAATAAACCTGTTTGATTAAAAAAAGAATCTAGCACATTTCTGAAACCTGTCATTAGCATTGGAGAAAGGCCCAGACATCATGACCATAAATATGCAATTTATTTAAAAAAATCCCGGACATTGTGAATTGATGCATTGTAAGAAATAGAGCTGTATATGACAATGATCATATATATACAGTAATATAAAACAAAGGGATTGCCTGGATGTTTCAGCAACTGGTCTATGAAGTCTTGACAAAGGGAAATTTTCTCTTCGCCACGTGGATGGAAGAGAGAGGCGAAGGTTGGTGGGGGGGCGGTGAGGGGTTAGCCGAGGTGGGGGAGCTGGCAGAGGGGAATTAGGAGCGGAGAGAGGGTGGTTTAGGGCAAGAGTTCTGCCCAACTGGTCTGAAATCCTCTTGAGTGATGGTTGTTCAACTATTAGACGGGAAAATGGCCGATCTGCAGTGATGCTTGTTACCAAATAAGTACATCATCTATCAGACGTGGCACCCCGCGCGCACACACACACGCACACAACGCCTTTATCAGACACCGCACGGAGAGAGACCGGGTGAGGGAGGGGATTCAGAGCTATGCTGCATGATTACTGATAGGCTATCTGCACCCAGTGACACACAGACGCACAAAGCCTCCCTCTGCCTCCCTCTGAGCGAGCGCTGCTGAGGCCACTGTGACGGCCATAATTCCTGTCTCGTGGTGTAGAAACGGGGCTCTAAAACACGGACTCGATAGAGCTAGGAGGGGGGACTGTGTTTATTTGTATTTTTGATGTTTGTATGCACGCGTGCAGATCTGTTTCTCTAGACCAATTTAACATCCCCGGTTTATAAGACAGAGGAACACACAGAAGCGTAACCCCCGCACATTGATTTGGTACCAACCCCCGTATATAGCCTATTGTTATTTTATTTGTTATTGTTATTTTATTGTTGCTCTTTTATTTTTTACTTTAGTTTATTTAAGTCAATATTTTTCTTAACTCTTATTTTTCTTAAAACTGCATTGTTGGTAAGGGCTTGCAAGTAAGCATTTCATTGTAAGGTCTACACCTGTTGTATTCGGCGCATGTGACAAATATATATATATATACATATTGATTTGAGAAATAAAGCAGCGCTTCTATGATCACATAGGACTTCATATAAGTGAACCTCAGTCATGACATACATTCCTGTTCGATTTCTCTATCCAGAGCTATTTTGATGTAATGACTTCAGGCAGCCCTGTAGCATCAGTCTGTGCATGGCTGTGTGCTCTGGGGTGCCCAATAAATCACGTCGACTTCCCCAGACAGCATATGCCAGGGCCTTTCTGTTGTCCCCGCACCCGCAGGACATAGCCATATACTGTAAATATGAGCTATAATTTATTGTAAAATGTCTACCACTGATAGTATAGCCCTTTTCCTTAATACGACCGCTCCTATTATTCAATCAGTCTTCTCTGTCTGGTTTACCATCTATTGCTCATCATAATTTGTATTTGATTTATTTAACCTTTATTTAACTAGGCAAGTCAGTTGAGATCAAATTCTTATTCATAATGAACTTATATTATGGTGATAGTAATTGGAGCAGTGGGGATGAGCAATTTTGGTTATTCGAATGTGTGCTATGGCCTGAACCCTACGTCATTGACGCGTACCCATGTGTTTCTATGTTCAGTCCTATGTGGTTCCTTTTATCTGTTTGCGTGCGTGCGTGCGTGCGTGCGTGCGTGCGTGCGTGTATATCTGTCCTGTGTATACTACTAAGCAGTTTATCCTGTGTGCTCTGCATATCTCTCATTCCCATGTGTATTTGATAGAGGTAAGCAGCAGCGGCCCAGTTGGTGCTCACGCATGACTGCACTCTGTTCACGTCTGCTGGAGCGATGTCCTCTTATGTGACTATCAGCCCCCCCCCCCCCCCCCCCCCCCAGCCAAACCCTCTCCCCCATCCAGCCCTCATCTGCCCCTACTACAGAGACCCCATAAATTTACCCATCCTGCCCCCCCTCACCTCCCCATCCCCATCCCCCTGCCTGTCCCAACCCCCCCCCGGTTTGGCTTGCCCCGTGGGCATGTTCACAGTGAATGCTCTCATTTAGCTGTTTAATTAGACAACGGTGCTTGGCGTCAGGGGCATAAGGGGTTGGGGATCGGGCGCAGGGCGTTTTGGGGGTTTGGGGGTTTGGGATGTGGGTAGGGGGTGGGTTGCTGGACGTTTATGTTGGAGGTTTGAGGTGTATAGATATATGGAGGTCAGGTCAAGTTACTGTAGCTCATCTGCTGATTGGAGGTTTTGTTTGGTCTAGTTTGCATTATAGTCTTCATTTTCCTTGAAACAAATAGCATGGCTTATCTTTCCTGCATTCCCTTGACTCAAGACAAGGTTGTGCGTAGGCTCAAACTGATAGATCAGCAATCCACCATTTGTGTACATTTCAAAGTCTAAAAAAAATCTGAAACAAGCAAATGATTTTGAAAGCAAAATTAACACTAAACAACACTACATCGCCTTATACAAGAAATCACTGACGTCTTCTTCCAAAGCCTATAGTATCGACACACAGCCCTGGGCCATTAAGTGCGAGGCATTGGAAAACCTCCCTGGTCTTTGTGGTTGAATCTGTGTTTGAAATTCACCGCTTGACTGAGGGACCTTACAGATAATTATATGTGTTGGGTACAGAGATGAGGTAGTCATTCAAAAATCATGTTAAGCACTATATTAAGACAATGTAATGGCTTATATTACGCAACATTTGCTAAAAGTGCTTCAACTTGGACGCTCCTAACGATCATGCAAAATGACCAATGATCTCACATGGCAGAGCTACCAAACCATGTACCTACCATAACAGAGATGAACTAAACTTGCTGGATAAACAACAGCCAATTAGGTCAGTTAGAATTCCCAATTGCATTCGAATATTCATGGTCGGTCACCTGTGCGCTATTCAGTTCTCATGCCAGTTCTTGTGTTGGCTACTCACTACATTCACTGCAGAATAGGCTACAATACATATCGCGCCTCCAGAAAGTATTCACACCCCTTTACTTTTCCCACATTTTGTTATGTTACAGCCTGAATTTAAAATAGATTAAATTGAGATGTTTTGGTCACTGGCCTACACACTATAATGTCAAAGTGCCATTTTGTTCTATAAATTTTTACATATTAATTAAGAATTAAAAACTGAAATGTCTTGAGTCAGTCAGTATTCAACCTCTTTGTTATGGCAAGCCAAAATAAAGAACAAGTCACATAACAAATTGCATGGACTCGCTGTATGTGCAATAATAGTGCTTAACATGATTTTTGAACGACTACCTCATCTCTGTACCCAACACATATAATTATCTGTAAGGTCCCTCAGTCAAGCGGTGAATTTCAAACACAGATTCAACCACAAAGACCAGGGAGGTTTTCCAATGCCTCGCAAAGAAGGGCACCTATTGGTAGGTGATGGGTAAAATAAAATAAAGAGCAGACATTGAATATCCCTATTAGCAGAGTTCTTAATTACAGGTTTTAATTACATTTTGGATGGTGTATCAATACACCCAGTCACTACAATGATACAAGCGTCCTTCCTAACTCAGTTGCCGGAGAGGAAGGAAACCGCTCAGGGATTTCACCATGAGCTCAATGGTGACTTTAAAACAGTTACAGTGTTTAATGGCTGTGATAGGAGAAAACTGAGGATGGATCAACAACATTGTAGCTACTCCACAATACTAACCTCATTGACAAGAGTGAAAAGAAGGAAGCCTGAACAGAATACAAATATTCCAAAACATGCATCCTGTTTGCAACAAGGCACTAATACTGCAAAAAAATGTGGCAAAGCAATACAAAGTCCTGAATACAAAGTGTTATGTTTGGGGAAAATACAATACAACACACTACTGAGTACCACTCTCCTTCTTTTCAAGCATTGTGGTGACTGTAATCATTAAGGACTGGGGGGGGGGGGGGGGTTCAGGATAACAAATAAATGGAATGGAGCTAAGCACAGGCAAAATCCTAGAGGATAACCTGGTTCAGTCTGTTTTCCACCAGACACTGGGAGATGAATTCACCTTTCAGCAGGACAATAACCTAAAACCCAAGGCCAAATTTACACTGAAGTTGCGTACCAAGAAGACATTGAATGTTCCTGAGTGGCCGAGTTACAGTTTGGCAAGACCTGAAAATGGTTGTCTAGCAATGATCAACAAACAATTTGACAAAGCCTCAAGAATTTTGAAAAGAATAATGGGCAAATGTTGCACAATCCAGGTGTGGAAAGCTCTTACAGACTTGCCCAGTAAGACTCACAGGTGTAATAGCTGCCAAAGGTAATTCTAACATGTAATTGACTCAGGGGTTTGAATACTTACCTAATCAAGATATATATATATAATTTTTTTTCATTAATCTTTTACAAATGTTAGAATGTTTCTTCCACTTTGTCATTACAGAGTATTTAGTTTAGAACGTTGACTTGAAATGACAATTCAATCCATTTTAATTCCACTTTGTAATACACACAAAAAAAGTCAACGGGTGTGAATACTTTCTGAAGGCACACTACGCTGTAGAACAGACAACTGCAGCTACCCTGTGGTTATTGGATGGGTGTACACTGCACAACAAATGTTCTACTCTGCTGTTTGATGACTATGTGGCCTTTAGAAAGGCTCAGCCCTCTGCCAAGGTGTATGAACTCTGGACATTCCTCTGGGACTGAGGCATTCCTTCCTCACACAGGAGAAGCAGGAAGAAACATCAATCCAATAAGATCACATCATATAGTATCAGGTCGATGATACACTGTAAATAATATATTATTAAGTAACTGGTTCCACAGCCTTTTTTGTTTAGACAATTTTTCAGTCAAGTGTTACCTGAACTGAAAGAATTGTTGGCTCAAACTCAGCTCCAACTTGTGAAAACGTAGGCAAAAATTCAGTTAACTTAAAATAACACACACACACACAGTGCTTTTAACATACGATGTTTTCAACTTGCATATGTTGACATACAGGATTACATTATGCATGTTCATGTATACAGCAATTATTATTCAATATGTCCTCATCTGGGATTTGAACTCACAACCTCTTATGCCGCGTTCAAAACAATTGGGAACTTGGAAAAATACGAGGTCAAATCATGACGTCAGTGATCTTCAGATCGAAAGTCGGAGCTCTAGAAGAGACCCGAGTTCCTGAGTTGGATGACCGTTCAAATCGACTTTTCCCAGAGCTTGTAATATTTAACATGAAATGCAAAGTGTAGCAATACAGGTGAAATCAGTCATTGACACAGACATGGTGGCGTTGCAGGATGACTGGAATACTGTGAACCAAGAGGTTGTGAGTTTAAATCCCATATGAGGACATGTTGAATATGAATTACTGTACAAATGAACATGCACAATGTAATCATGTATGACAACCTGTGTCAAATACATACATTTAAAATATTTCATGTTAAAAGCACTGTGTGAGTGTGTATAACTAATTACACATCCGTTTTTAGGTAAGATGCCCAAATAAATAATTTCTAGTCGAATGAACATATGAGACAACTTGAGCAAACATATCATTTTAAGTTGACTGAATTTTTGCCTACGTTTTCTCACATTGGAGCTAAGTTTGGGCCAACTAATTGTTTTTAGTTCAGGTAACACTTGGACCGAAAAGTTAAGTAAACCCCAAAAATAACCAGTTACTTAATAACAATTAGTTGAAACCACTAGATTTTTTTGTACAGTTTAGAGCAGTTGAGGGATTTTGTTGAATTTTCACTCCATACTTATTATGATTTAGCCAGGAGCAAGCAAAGAACACATGATAACTTTACATTTTCTCTCAAATCTGTTGTCATAGCAACAGTAGGATGGT
This sequence comes from Salvelinus namaycush, assembly GCF_016432855.1. NCBI lineage: Eukaryota > Metazoa > Chordata > Actinopteri > Salmoniformes > Salmonidae > Salvelinus > Salvelinus namaycush. The sequence continues at coordinate 37,185,167 of NC_052320.1, read as the reverse complement.
ATGTGTGTGTCGGCTGACGTTTTTTCATACAGCCAAAAATATACACAATCATACCGTTGACCTTGTGTGTCCATACATTCTTTGTGAGAAAATCCTTTGCCTCAAGACATATTTTGTCATTCAATCAACCTTAAAAATCAATTACGTAGCCTGTATTCCATTCCATTTCAAATCAATATATAGTGTTTGATAGACGTGCATTGCTTTGTTTCACAACACTGTCACTGAATCTGTGTATGACTATGAAGATACAGTATTAACCCTGTCTACAGCTGCGCCTCATTTTCACCTTTTACTTCTACTCTTTTGTTCACAGATGAGAAAAGACAAAACAAAATCCAGAGAAAGAAAGATTCTCATTGACAGCTTCACCTCACATTCACAACAGCATCCACCATTACTATGCAACCGAGTGAATAATCAATGTATTGTTCCCCCCCTGTTGTTTTTCAGTTTCACCCCTGTTTAGCATCAACTTTGATCTGTCTCCATGCTGATATCGTTTTCTCATCCATAGCTGCTCCACACCTCTCTCTCAATGTCCCCCTGGAGCCAAAGGCAGGCCCAGAATAAGAATCAGCTCCTCTCCCGTCTCAGCTCCTGGCGAGGCTGTCTGTCCTTAAACTCCGTGTTTACCCTTGCACAGACTATAGTAGAGATTGAGATATGAATATTGAGATATGATATGAAGACAGTTACAGTACAGTGACTGATACTCTGACATAAGCTATCCTACAAAAGCCATAAATTCCCTATCACCCAACCATACTTCCGCTGGAGTAGCCTACTGTGCTATGCCTTGTTGTTCCTGTCTGCTTGTCTGTGTGCACAAGTGTGTGTCCTCTTGTGGGATTGTGTCCGTGTGTGTCCTCTCGTGGATGTGGGAGTGTGGCTCCAAATGGCAGATAAAGCAAATCCTTTAATCAGATCTTCCAGATACACAAATCCTCAATTTCAGAGAGAGGTATTCTGTTTTGAAAATCTGCTGACTACAGTGCAGAGTCCGTAGAGAGAGGAGCATATAATGCACGTGGCTCATAGTGGAATAGGGAGAGGCGGGCGCAGGGATCTAGTTGCGGCTGCAAGGGACTGTACAGAGAGGGTAAAGGGGAACAATAAGGACAGATGGGGGAAAGGTGAGGGGCAGCCGGGCAGGAATTGGTTCTGAGAGAAACACCTGTTATTCATTGACTGGAACATGATTGATAGTCTCTACATGAATAATGAATAGATGGCTGACTAAATCACACCTGGAAAAATGGAACTGGGTGTCTCTTTTCCCCTTTCCCTCCATCTCTCTATCACCTAACTGTTTGATGATACTGCAGATAAATGGGGAGGCCCTTCTCAATAATAGACAATACACAGTTAGGGGAAATTTTCAATGTTGCATGGTGGATTTCCTTTCCTGTTAATGTTATACTAAAGTCATAGTGAAATATCAAATCAAATTTGAGTATAGAAATGGAATGCCACAAATTAATTTCAACCAATGTAAGCCTAATGGATATTCTATTGATAGAATGTTTCCGTTCTCTTCTCCGGAACGTTGTAATAAGATAACTCAAATGGAGTGTTCCTCTCTCAATGGAAGGGAAACACAGATTATTAAACCATTATCACATCCATCATCTAAGAATAAAATCACCACCATTTTAATAAGTAGAAGCATTATTAGAATGCAGTCTTCCTTTCAGTTGTCCGAGGGGCTCTGTTTAAATTCCAATTTGCTAAAGATTCCTCAATACTCGAAGACTCCATGTACTGTTTGTTCCATTTAGATGGGGGACCAGGGATTAACAAGTAAACTAGGTTCCAAACAAATAAAAGAATGCAAACATAATTTGCTACAATACATGTAACTCATGAGAACATTCTGCAGGATGCATCTCATAATATAAGGACTCTTCTCTTGTTTATTGTATAAACTTGGAGATCTTCAATTAATAAATGTGTAGAACAGTCTCTTTATGTCTGGCCTACTGTATCCATAGGCTGTATTATGTTGTTTACATAGGCTACTACATCATTGACTCGACTATCTATCAGAGTAGCAGACTTGCTTCTCGTCTGTTGAAAACACATAAGCAAGTTTGCGTCACCTTGCGTTTCAAACGTGCATAACAGTTCAACGAATTACCACGCAGGCATTTAGGTATCCTTGTTCTAAACAATGTGGGCCCTAATCTTGTACCGGTGTTTCTTGGGAAATGTAGTGAAAATAGTTTTAACACCATGCTGAACCTACACTGTGCAACGCCTCTAGAAAACCACAATTACCAGACTCAGAATCCGCTGTTCTTTTCATTTGTGGCGTCGTGCAACATGGCGGCTTGGTAAAACGAAGATAGTTCGAAAGCATCTTGTTTTTAAGTGACCATGGTTCGTATTTTAAGTTATATACATGCATTTTACCTACTTAGGTTAGGCTGTAAAACCTTACAGTTGCAGTGTTTATAAATAACGTTTGGACTTTAATCCATGAAACGTGTTTTATTTCTATAATCTGTCCCCCAGTCGTTAACGAGCTTGCTTGCTAGCTAGTATCTAACGTTAGCTATCTAACTACCAGTAACTAAGTAACGTTAGGAAGTTAAAGATAAAATCCACTAAATCGCTTTTTTTCCATTAGCCCAGCGTTGATACTGTCCCAGAATGTTTTGCATGTCAGCAGTCAAGTTTTTAATTCCGCGTTCCAAAACAACTGGGAACTCGGAAAAAACGAGCTCCGACTAGGGTAAAATCGATTTGAATGGTCATCCAACTCAGAATTCCAACTCGGGAACTCGGGCTTCTTTGTAGAACTCCGACTTTCTGACCTGAAGATCACTGACGTAATGATTTGACCTCGTGTTTTTCCAAGTTCCCAGTTGTTTTGAACGTGTCATTTAGGCAACTGAGAACTCTAGGGGGGGACCTCAGACTGGTAAAAATCTATTTGAATGGTTATCCAACTCAGAATTCCATCTGGGAACTCGGGCCTCCTAGAATACTGACTTTCTGACCTAAAGATCGCCGACGTCATGATTTGACCTTGTGTTTTTCAGAGTTCCCAGTTGTCTTGAACGCACCATAAAATATGGGATTTTCAAGAAGCAAATGCCGCGTTCAAAACAACTGGGAACTCGGAGGTCAAATCATTACGTCAGTGATCTAAAGGTCAGTAAGTCAGAGCTCTAGAAAGAATTCCCGAGTTGGATGACCGTTACAATCACGTTTCCCCTGTCGGAGCTCGTTTTTTCCCCCTCAATTCCCAGTTGTTTTGAATGCATTGAAGTTGGAGATTTCAGAGTCCTGAGCTCTCAGTTGTTTGAATGCAGCAAAAGTGTCACTTCCATTTTGTATCATCATGATGATGTGGAAGTGACACAGGTGGTGCTTTCAAGGCAACTGGTACTGTGTTCAAAACAACTGGGAACTTGGAAATTTCTGACCTGAAGATCACTAAGGCAATGATTTAACCAAATTTTGCCACAGCATGGGCACTCTGGGGGGGGACTTCATGTCGGAAAGTACAAGCTCTAACAAGATGTCTACGTTTCCGCCTTGGATTCCAAGTAGGATGACTGTTCAAAACTGTTTTTCCCAGTCTAAGTTTGTTTTTTGCCCCCTGAGTTCCCAGTTGTCTTGAAACACACTGAAGTTGGAGTTCCCGGTTGTTTTGAACTCGGTATATTCTTCTTGGAAGTCCAATATCTTGAAAACTTGACTGCTGACACGCAAAACATTTGGTACCGCATTAACAATGGACTAATGAAAAAAATACCAAAAGATTGTTTTTGAGTCTTGCAAAAAATAATCATGATGATAATATCATACTTGCTAGTTACCTCAGTAGCTACCTAGGTAGATAATTACCTGACATTTAGCTAGTTCACTAACCAACCATGTAAGCCGGTGGCCAACAACTCATTAGAGAGAGCTAGCTAGATAGTTATTGAGCGTGCAATTCTTTATTCCAGCCCAGCACTAAAAACTTGAATCAAATTATCGTTGTCTTTTTTTGTGATTAGCTAGTTGATAGGATGATGGTTACACCATTAAGTGTTGTACATGAAATCGATAAATGGAGACAATCAGAACTTAGTGGGGGTTGGGGACATAACACACTGAGATAATGGTAACATGGAGTTGACGACCTATAACTCAAAGCTATACTCATTCTGTTCTCACAGATGGCTGGTGATCCAACCGACAAGAACAATGCAGCAGAGACCTCAGGAGTCAAGGATAAGGATCGGGAGCGGAAACGCAGTCGCTCACGAGAGCGTGAACGCAAAGGCTCCCCGTCCAAGGACCGGAAACCTCGCCAACGCTCTCGTGAACGCAATCGATCCAAATCCGCAGAAAGGTTTGAATGACGCATAATTATTGGTAGTGGGTGAATGCGAACAACTTGCCAGAATAGTGTCAACCTTTCGGATGCATTTAGTACAGCTTCCCTACAGATTGAAATGCACTGCTGCCATAATCAGGGCAGCGTGGAATCCAGGGATGGCAGATGCTGCTGTACCTTTAATATTCCCATTCTCTAAAACAGTGTTTACCAGCCCTGGTCCTGGCCGAACACTTCATTCAGCTCATTGAGGGCTTGATGATTAGTTGAATCAGGTGTGCTTATCCAGGTTACAATAAAAATGTGTACTGTTGGTGGTACTTGAGGACCAGGGTTGGGAAACACTGTATTAAACAGCCCTCTTTGTCCTCGTGCTAGGTAGCAGAAGCCATAGCAGCCATTTTGGAATTTTATTTAGACATTTCCACAGCGCAACGAAGTAGTCCATTCTGAGCCTGATTGGCTGACTATCCTTTGTCGTTCAATGCGATGTTCTACGTGCCATTCCAAAATGGTTGTTGTGGCTTCTGCTACCTAGCATGAGAACGAAAAAGACTGTTTAAATAAAAAAAAATGAACAGTATTTCAATCTTCTCGATTTATCAGTTTGTATAATGGGAATATTAGGAGTACAGCGACATCTTCCATCCCTGGAGTGAGGTACGTTTTTCATGCAGCGGTGCGTTTCGACCTGTAGGGAAAATGTGCGACCGACTGATCGAAACTATTCTGGCTAGGCAAACCACATCTGCTATCTGACTCAGTCTTTCCACTGTATTTGAAAGGTGTCCAGTGTTAAGTTCATGTTTTAAGTATCCCTATATTTCTGTTGTTACGGGGCTATCACTCTGTTATTAGTGCGCCTGCGTAGGGGTCTCGTTGTTGATGAACCTGGCCTGAGTGCAATGGCAACCATGTAGTGTGCTAATACGGTTTAGTAAGCGTTGTTAAACTGTAACCTTGTTGTGTCATTTCAAGTTAACTTCCAGTGGGTTTATCGCAGGTTGGTAATATTTCTATGCATCTGACCTTTCCTTCCCCTCCAGAGATCGCCGTCTGAAGGACAAGGAGAGAGAAAAGGAGCACGACCGGGACAAGAACAGAGAGAGGGGCCGCAAGGACCGAGACAAGGACGGTCACCGCAGAGACAAAGACTGCAGCAAGAAATCCAGGTCTGTAGGCTTGAATCAGCCTGGTGTTTTAGTCACAGGGTGACTATTCGGTGCAGGCTTGAGCCGAATAACAAGATCAAGGTGTCCTAATGATATGGTTCCATCCAGAGACGTTAAAAACGTCTCTAGGCATTATAAAGAGCTGATGTTCTCAGCAGAATGTGGAACACTCCCACTTTGTTCCGTTCAGTAACTGAGTGTGAGCTATGCGTCTTTAAAACATCACGTAATATGCAGAGACATTTTCAACTCTTTTTTTCCTTTACCTTTTCAACTTGAGTGGTTACTTCTCCTTACAGAAGCCTCTCCCCCAAGTCCAAGGACAGGATAAAGAGGGAGAAGGATTTGAAGAAAGAGGAGGATGAGGAAGATGAGAAAAAGAAGAAAAGCAAGGTAAGACCAGGGAGCAGTCTCTCTCTTCTCCAAAGCCCAGCTAACTGCCACGTTGTGATGTACCTTGGGTTGCATTGTGTTTCATAATGAGTATTTCTCTGTATCTCTCTTAGGTCCAGCCACTGTCTCTAGAGGAACTTCTAGCCAAGAAGAAAGCAGAGGAGGAGGCTGAGGCAAAGGTGTGAGACCTTAAGAGTGCTCATTTGGTTGTCAATCTGTTGGGTTGCAGTGATGAGCAAGATGGGAGTGTAAGAATTAAGAATGTTAAGCTAGGTTTCTCCTACTGAATTTGAATGCCTTTCCCTCTCTCAGCCCAAGTTCCTGTCCAAGGCGGAGCGCGAGGCAGAGGCTCTGAAAAGGAGGCAGCAGCAGACTGAGGAGAGGAAGAAGACTATCGATGAGGACAGGAAGAAGAGGAGGATGTTCCAGGACATCGGGAGGAAGATGATGGGTGAGTAGGAGGGGCTTGGGGTTAGTCGGGAGGAAGATGGTGGGTGAGGTAGGAGGGGCTTGGGGTTAGTCAGGAGGAAGATGGTGGGTGAGTAGGAGGGGCTTGGGGTTAGTCAGGAGGAAGATGGTGGGTGAGTAGGAGGGGCTTGGGGTTAGTCAGGAGGAAGATGGTTGGGTGAGGTAGGAGGGGCTTGGGGTTAGTCAGGAGGAAGATGGTGGGTGAGTAGGAGGGGCTTGGGGTGTTGTAACTTTTAATGGGTTACAGAGTTAATGATTACAGTTAATTCATTGAGCTGTATCTAAATATATTTTCTTTACAGTTATTTACATATGTAATTGTATTAGAATTCGTGTGATGGAGATTGAGAGAACTACATTCATATTTATGTTGTATTGGTTAGTATTGGATTACGCTATTGACTGCAAGTACCAGAATGCCTTGCGACAGGTTGTAGAAAACGAAGAACGCTCCATTATGTACAAGTGACAAATGATTATCCCGACTTTCGCTAGCAACTTTCTTTTATTGTTTTGTAGAATCTAAAGTTGTTAAATGTAACGTGAACGAGTAATATTACTAAAAGAAGCTTTCATTTCACAACTCGACGTCCTGAGTCATTACTTTGAAGATAGTTATTCTATATGGGGTTAGTCAGGTCGCAATATTCTGAATGTCGCTGATAGAAATCTCTTCTAAAGAACTTAACTGATTCCCTATTCTACACGACAGAGAAGCATGTCTGTTCTACATAACGTGTTTCTATCTGAACTTTCAGTAACGTTGCACTCCACTGAACATGACCTAGGGTTCTGGAAGTTAGGTATCTCACTGTTAGACCTCTGGTTCGGTCTCTGACAGTGCTTGGAGTTAGGGTGTAAGTTGTTTTCACAGTTCCATTGAAAATGCTGTCAGCTCACAAGGTGTATGTCTGTCCGTGTCCCAGAGGACCCCCAGGAGAGGGACAGACGAGAACGGAGAGAGCGGATGGAGCGAGAGAACAACGGGGACCAAGCGGACGACGGAAGACAGAAGATCAGAGAGGAGAAGGATAAGGGCAAGGAGCTCCAGGCCATTAAGGTATGTCTGGAGATTGAGGTTCTGCCATGTGCCGGTTTCAGGAAAACAGGCTCATTTCTGGGTAGTATTCATTCATGGATACCGTAGCAAAACATAGCTAAATATTTTGCAACACAAAATGGAAACAACGTTTCTTATTGGACGACGTAATGTCGTCCCTGCCTGTTTGAGTCTGTCGTCCTGTGTTTGGTGCCTAGTGAATATGACCCTGGACTAAAAACATGTTCACTGGAGATTCTCAGATTTAATAATTATTTTTTGTCAAATCAAACTTTTAGTCTCAAGCGCCGAATACAACACGTGTAGACTTTACCGTGAAACGCTTACTTACAAGCCCTTAACCAACAGTGCAGTTCAAGAAGGAGAAAATATTTACCAAGTAGACTAAAATAAAAAGTAATAATAAAAAGTAACACAATAAGAATAACGAGGCTATATACAAGGGCACCGGTACCGAGTCAGTGTGCAGGGGTACAGGCTAGGAGGAGTGAGCTTTGATATGATTGGTTGAACTAAGTGTTTGAGCCGGTGTACTGTGCCGTCTCTGTCCAATCAGGAGCGTTACCTGGGCGGGACTAAGAAGCGCCGGCGGACACGTCACCTGAACGACAGGAAGTTTGTCTTTGAGTGGGATGCCTCTGAAGACACGTCTACCGACTACAACCCCATGTGAGTCTGCATATGAACACTGTGATGATAAATTCACAGTTTCACCAACATGATGTGTCCGAATTAGATGTATCATTTGGATTAGAGGCCTTCACGGGTCCAACAGAGACGAAATTCAGTCATTTGTTATAGGCTGTTTTTAAGGACACGTAACTGGCTAATTTGGTCAATATCACTTGTTTATTTATGGCACTGGCAGCGTTTGGATGGAGGTTTCTCTCTCTCCGATCTGAACACGTCTCAGATCCGAAACTGGCACGGGTCTGTTTTTCCACGGTCCTTTTCAGAATGGGTTTGACAGGACAGTCAGACCCGTGCTGAAAAGGGCCGTGGAAAAACAGACCCGTGCCAGTTTCGGATCTGAGACGTGTTCAGATCCGAGAGAGAGACGCATACCTTTAACAACTTTGCTCCCTCAATAGACATTTGTCTCTCCTATGCCACCTGCTCTCTTCCCATCTAATATCCCGCTCTGCCTCCGTCTCTCAGTTATAAAGAGAAGCACCAGGTTCAGCTGTATGGCCGGGGCTTCATCGCTGGGATCGACCTCAAGCAACAGAAGAAAGACCAGTCCCATTTCTATGTGGACATGATGGAGACGAGACGCACACTGGAGGAGAAGGAGCAGGAGGAGTGAGTCACGTGCACACAAACACACCTGGCAAAATACTATGCCCGCTATAACGCATTGGAATCGATGTCTTTGAAACGGCTTCAAACGGGTAATTGTCGTCCTCTAACCTCTGCGCCATCCCCTTCCCGCTCCTCAGGGTGCGGCTGAAGAAGGTTCATAAGAAGGAGGCCAAGCAGCGTTGGGATGACAGACACTGGTCGCAGAAGAAGCTGGAGGAGATGGCGGACAGGGACTGGCGTATCTTCAGGGAGGATTACAGTATCACCACCAAGGGTGGCAAGATCCCCCACCCCATCCGGAACTGGAAGGAGTACAACCTGCCCCCACACATCGTGGAGGTCATCGACAACTGTGGCTACAAGGTCAGCTGTGAGGACTTCGCATGCACACGCCACCTTTGGGCCTTTCCCCTGATCCAGCACTGAAGCCGTTACTTGCTGTATAAAAAATGGCCTCTTTGTTTCCCTTGTTGTCCAGGATCCAACGCCTATCCAGAGACAAGCCATCCCCATTGGCTTACAGAACCGCGACATCATCGGCGTGGCTGAGACGGGTAGCGGTAAAACGGCTGCCTTCCTCATCCCCCTATTGGTCTGGATCACGACCCTGCCTAAGGATGAAAGGTGAGGTGTCACCTCCCCAGCCAGAGGGTTACCCCTCAAACTACTCTCCAACAGTTGCATGTCCTTCATTCAAACCACACATCCTTCTCACCCCCTCTTTCCCCTGTCCCTGTAGGATCGAGGACTCGGACCAGGGTCCGTATGCAGTGATCCTGGCCCCCACCCGTGAGCTGGCGCAGCAGATCGAGGAGGAGACCCTTAAGTTTGGGAAACCTCTGGGCATCCGCACCGTGGCCGTCATCGGCGGTATCTCCAGGGAGGACCAGGGCTTCCGCCTCCGGATGGGCTGCGAGGTCAGACACTAGAAAACAACACGCACCATTTTGCACACGCAAACATGTAGATTCACACACACAATATTATTGCCCATATTAAGACGCGTGCTTGTGAGGTCTGAGTAAACGCGTGTGTTTTCCAGATAGTGATCGCCACCCCGGGTCGTCTGATAGACGTGTTGGAGAACAGATACCTGGTCCTGGGCCGCTGTACCTACGTGGTACTGGACGAGGCTGACCGCATGATAGACATGGGCTTCGAGCCTGACGTCCAGAAGATCCTGGAGTACATCCCTGTGACCAATCAGAAGCCAGACACGGACGAGGCAGAGGACCCCGAGAAAATGAAGATGAACTTCGAGATGGGAAAACACAAGTACAGACAGGTGAGAGATTGTTAAAGCCCTAGCAGATAAACACACACTGAAGAAAATATTCATTTTTATAGCTAGCTGTACAATTTAAGAAGAGAATTCTCTTTCCCCTGCCTTTCCTCCTTCCGTCCGTCTCTCTCCTTCTCACTCTGTTTCTCAGACGGTCATGTTCACAGCTACCATGCCCGCGGCGGTAGAGCGGTTGGCCCGTAACTACCTGCGTCGTCCGGCCGTGGTGTACATCGGTTCAGCTGGTAAACCCCACGAGAGAGTGGAACAGAAGGTCCTGCTCATGGGCGAGGGAGAGAAAAGGTAACAGACTCAAGAGACACACACACACATCACTTCTATCCCTGAAGCTGTAGCTAATGCCGAGTCTCCCTTGTTGTCTCGTCTTCCAGGAAGAGGCTGCTGGATGTTTTGGCGCGCGGGTTCGAGCCGCCCATCATCATCTTCGTCAACCAGAAGAAGGGTGTCGACGTGCTGGCCAAGTCTCTGGAGAAGATGGGGGTGAGACCTCAGGCTCTTATTATGGGAAATGTTTACCACTCTGAACTGGGTTAAATATTTTCTAATACCTGAGCTGTGCTGGTTTGTTTTCCTGGTACACTGTAACGACTGGAATAGCTCCAAAAGTGCAAACGTAGTACTAAATCAAGGGCACCTCAAATACATCTATTTTGACCTTTAGTCATCCGTTCACCACTACTATGGCTACTCTAGGAACCAGGAGGTTGATAATGCTTCTCTTTCTAATGACGTTTCTCCCCCTCTCTCGCCTGGTCTCTTTCAGTACAATGCTTGCACGTTGCACGGTGGCAAGGGCCAGGAGCAGAGAGAGTTTGCTCTGTCCAACCTGAAGGCCGGAGCCAAGGACATCCTGGTGGCCACCGACGTGGCTGGGAGAGGTATCGACATCCACGACGTCTCCATGGTGCTCAACTACGACATGGCCAAGAACATCGAGGGTAAGACCATGACCTTTGACCCCGGGGTCTCTCGAGCTGGGCGACGTGGAGAAAAATTCCCTGAATTGATGCGATGATGATAAATAGAACGATATGTTTTTAACATGAATGTGCACCAGTTACACTACTAGTTTGATGGTTGTCGGCATCAATTTGCGCATTTAACGATCACATTTATCTAGTGTAGGATACTTATCGTATTAAACGATTTTAGTGAGATGCCTGCGATAAGTGATCGGTATGGTCAGTGTCAATCATTTTCAGGTTTATTGTTCCAGCTCTAGGTCACTCACCTGTCTGTTGGATTTTGTTACTTTGTACTGCCTTCCATATTTGTAGACCGGGGTTAAAGTTCTCCGTCACAGAGGCATATGGAGTATCTATTCCTCCCATCAGTAAAAAAAAAGATATATAATTTAGAGTAGACTTTGCAAGTTCACTGTCTTGAGCCTCCAGAGTGCCAGAGAGGACAAATGGAGCACATCTTCACGACAGTTATGCTTGACAGCGAAGGAAAGTGCTTTGTGTCTAGCTCAAACCATTCCAAACAATATGACCCATATTACCGGAGCGACCTCTCCTCCTTTTATATCGCGGAATCACACGCGCACTTTCTATAATTTCACAAACCGCGTCGCGGGCCATTGTCAAAGTAATCCCGGGCGTCTAATTATTGGTTTGATAACGAACAACCTTGTTCAGTCATGCTACCTAGCTATATAATAAGCTGGTAACTTGAGAGGACGTGCGTCTAGGCCAATCTGGTGAGCACAGGAAGAAAGGGAAAGGGTCTGCTGCTCATGAGATTGATTTAAGCACAACTATATTAAACGTCAATCTCTTTCTGGTGCTCCTTCAATTCTGTTTGGTGCCTAATGTTTTTAAAGTTGGGCGCAGTGTGTGTGTGTGGGAGAGTAAAGGTTTCATGCAGTGTTTTCCCCTAATTGACACAATAGCATGCAGATCGTTAAGCATGTATATTCTGCAAGGCTAACTTGGTCCCAGACAGTCGATCTGAGATCGACTTAAGTTTCAGTCATGGATTTAGTTCTTAATGCTTTAACTGCTGTGTAGACCTTTGTCTTACTACTTATTGTGACGTTGCCCCTTCGCCCTCCCCTCCAGACTACATCCATCGTATCGGTCGTACGGGTCGCGCTGGGAAGAGCGGCGTGGCGCTGACCTTCCTCACCAAGGAGGACTCGTCAGTGTTCTACGACCTGAAGCAGGCCTTCCTGGAGAGCCCCGTGTCCACCTGCCCCCCCGAGCTGTCCAACCACCCCGACGCCCAGCACAAGCCTGGTACCATCCTCACCAAGAAGAGGCGCGAGGAGACAATCTTCGCCTGATGTGCCAGATCGTGTTAAATGGTTACGCCGCCCTAGGACCAGCCACCACACACACTGGGTTTTCACTCGTTTTTTATCATCTGTGTCTTCTGTTCTTTTTTTTTTCTTCTCTTTCTCAGTCTTGCCACTCTCTTCAGTCCTCCTTTCTCATTCCTCCATAGTTAGGCTTCCTCTTCTGTAGCCCGGCTACTGTACGAAATGTTAGGCTGATGGAAGGGCCTGGGGGTTCATATAGCTGTCTGGTTTTGCTACAGGAGAATAGAGGGCTTCTTGGTCTGTGTGGGGAAGAGACGGTAATGGAAGGTCATGTGAGCGCCAAACCTACACTTATTTCAAAGAGCCCCTGTAACCACACACAAGCGGTCCCAAAAGGCCAAGACAGAAATGTTGTAGTGCGATTGTGTATTATAAATTTTTTCATTGGAGTTAGCCCTGTTGTGACAAGTTTTAAAATGGTGTAAAAAGACCAATACATTGAATACCTTTTGTCTCCCAGAGAAACCTGGTAGATGTGGTGTTTTTTTCTTTCATCAGTCAGCTGGTTATAATGAGTATTTTGGGATGTGATGTTTGCTACATTGATATCTATGAAGTGAATAAAACCAACTTTTGACTGACACCGTTTTAAAATAAGTCTTTCATAAACTGATCTCACCAGAGCCCTACAAAGGTTCTGATATCAATTCCCTGGACTCGATTGACAAGATTGCTGTCCTAAGAGCTACAACGTTCAAGAAAGCACATGACAAGGGCAGCATTAAAAGTACATAAAATGTAATGTTTATTTCACTTAGCATTTTTACTAATATATTCTTAAATAGAAAGCATTCTATACAGCGACAGGCAGGAAATCTCTTCTTTTTTTTACATTTTTGTTTTGTCTCAGAAATTGAGGAAAGGAGCGTCGGGTCACGCTAGCACACTGTGATTGAGTCCGGTGAATAGATAATACATGGTTATAATTTAGTGCAGTTATTGCATTACAAAGCAACCATCAAAAAACTAAATTAGTGCAATGTTTTTTTTTCTACTTACACAAAAAGAGGAAGTCCAGATGGGTTAAGGCGTTTTAACTCTTTCAATGTTAAGCTTTGTATTGCATACAGAATATAAGACAGGAAACTAAACTATAACCCTTGTATAAATTGTGCTTCATAAATCGAAAAAACTTTTTCATTGTCAATTACTACATTGGTCCGCTTTGAAAGTCATATTCCTCCAAAGTACAGTGAAAATCTCTAAGTGAGCTAAAACATGCAAGGCTGCATTTAGCAAGTCGCTCAATCCCTCTCTGATAGGTCGTCGAGGAACGGGTGGGAATAAAGAGCTTCAGAGACAATCCAAACTGCTCAATAGAACACATTCTAAAGTAAAACATTTTGTGCAATTAAAAAAAAAAAAAATGTCTGCCTTTTTGTTTGTATCGTTAAGAGAGAGAATTCTGGGGGAAGAAAATACTCAACAGTTTTCCCTTTTCCGTTTCTAGTGAATACAAGTGTCGGCACCTGCACCCACACTACTCCTTATTCATTAATGTTGTAATTTTAATCTATGTTTCATTATTCTCCGTTATAGTCAGGTTACTCCATATTTGAGATGCATTCTGCTTTTTAAATGGTTAATTTGTAACTCAGAGGAGTGACTGCCTTTTTACAAACAGAATCGTCGACAAGAATATTACTAAGAAATAACAAGGAGAATCAGAATCGATGCATTAAAAGTGTAGAAGAACTGCAAAAAGAAACAATCAGGTTTCATGCAACACTTGCATAGAATTATTTTCTTACTTTTTTTCAATCATGCTGTGATTTTTCAAATAATACAGAACACTATAAAGTTGCCTGTTAGACATGGAAGCAGTAGACCAGTTAGTCCCCAGACTTGGTCCGCAGGGACCCTGTTCATGCAGATCTTTGTTCCACAATATGCCCAACTGATCGGTTCATAGACTAACCACGCAGGTATATGGTATCATGTCACAGTTGCTATAGCTGTGAGTCCTTTTGAAATGCAAGAGAAATCCAGGAGACCACATCACAAGTTCCCCACATGATTAGCCAATGAATGAAGTGATCAGTTGAGCACGAATAAGTGATTGGTTGGATCAAAAACCTTCCGGTATAGGTAGACTTGAGGATCTGCTTCGTGAGGTTGACAGTAAAACTGCAGTACACATAGAGTATAGAGACGGTTAAAACAAAGGGGTTCAGAGGAGATGCTATGTGCTGAACGTGTCTGACAAACACTTCCAAACAGCCTGAATAGGTTGTGCTTGGTATGAAGTGCTCTCTCTCTCTTGCCTGGTGTTTGGAGACTCATATAAGTGGGGGGTGTAAGGGATGTTGTGCGGATGCTACAATAGCAAATGTGCTACACAACTGGAGGACAATCAGAGGAAGGAATGAGATCAGCCCACCACTAGGGGCAGCTGGAGTCGTAAAAAAAAGCATGCGATATTGCATTCTTTTGATGCCTGAATTTGTGTGTGTGTGCTTGCATGTGCCTCTGTGTGCCACAGGAGGTTGGTGGCACCTTAATGTTTCCATGTGTTTGATGCCATTCCATTTGCTCCGTTCCAGCCATTATTATGAGCCGTCCTCCCCTCAGCAGCCTCCACGGATGTTTGCTTGCCTGTGTGTGTGTGTTAAGAGTAATATTGATGTGTTACATTCCCTTCATAACTCATGGTGATATTCTGTGTGATATGTGTAATGACAGAAACAAGATATGTGAATATACTGCAGCTTTACGGCACTAACATACAGATAACCGTATAGAGGCCTGCGTACCTGTGCCTCCCCCAAAACATTCAGCATCTTCTCAGTAAAAACTATCTGAACTGAAAACAGGAAGAAGTCCATACTGACAAAATTAAATAAACCCCAAAATATAAATACTTATAACAGCCTGGTCTCATAGACTAGACATAACATAGTCAATGTAAATCCGGGACACTCAAATTAGTATGTTATGATTGGTATGGTTACATAAGACAGAAGGTTACTAAAGGCAAAAAACGATGATGATTGAGCGGAGTGGATGAGTGGGCGTTTAACGCAAATGTCTAGCAACCCAAAGGTTGCGTGAATCTCATCACTGACAATTTTAGCTAATTATCAACTACTACTTTTTAGCTACTTTGCAACTACTTAGCTAACCCTTCCTTGAACAATAAGCCATATCTTAACTCTTCAAGCTAACCCTTCCCCTAACCCGTTAACCTATCTCCTAACCCTAACCCCTAGTGTAGCTAACGTTAGCCACCTAGCTAACCTTAGCCACAACTAATTGGAATTTGTAACATATTATACGTATAGCAAATTTCGTAAAATATTGTACGTTTAGCAAATTCTCAACATATTGTACATTTTGCAGATTTGTAACATATCATATGAATTGTAATTGACACATATCATATGAAATGGCTGATTGACATTCACAAATTAGTACATACCATATGAAACATACACTTAATTGAGTGTCCAGGATTTACATACAGAATAATACTAAATGCTCTGAGACCAAGTTGATTATAACCAGGTGCCCATTCAATATGTACAATATATATTCGGATGCATTACTATTTCCCATAGCAGATAAGTAAAATGTAGACATTCCTACTTTTGTTTATCCAGAAAGAGCCTATGGTTCCTGTTCTGACCATAATGTGCAAATAGTCCTAAAATAATCATACATGCAATAATAAAGATACATAAACGTCTTAGGGATTTAAGGCCAGTAAATGTGTCATTCTACAATAGAGAAACCTTATGCAAAGAATCTTAAAATTTGACTTGACCTACAGCCAGTAGTTATAGCTTGCTATTGTGGAGGTGAGTAGCCCTGTTGACGTATAGCCTTTTATCTGATTAACATGACCCCAGCTAATCAGAATGAGTAAAACCGTAAGCCTGGAAGTGTGTGATTGTAGAAGGTGGTAATGTGCACAGCAGTCAGTAATTGTTATGGGGACAATTGGTACTACATTGTTTCCATAGTTGGGGTGAGTGGTTGGGGACAAGGAGCACACTTATTGTGTACAAGTGGGTGTCTTGTGGCCAAAGTTGTAGTTTGGGTATAGCTAGTTGTCTTGGGGTCAGGGGTACGTTAGAGATGTCAGTAGTTGTCTTTGGGCCAGGGGTACGTTAGAGATGTCAGTAGTTGTCTTGGGGCCAGGGGTACGTTAGAGATGTCAGTAGTTGTCTTTGGGCCAGGGGTACGTTAGAGATGTCAGTAGTTGTCTTGGGGCCAGGGGTACGCTAGAGATGTCAGTAGTTGTCTTGGGGCCAGGGGTACATTAGAGATGTCAGTAGTTGTCTTGGGTCCAGGGGTACGTTAGAGATGTCAGTAGTTGTCTTGGGGCCAGGGGTACGTTAGAGATGTCAGTAGTTGTCTTGGGGCCAGGGGTACGTTAGAAATGTCAGTAGTTGTCTTGGGGCCAGGGGTACACTAGAGATGTCAGTAGTTGTCTTGGGGCCAGGGGTACGTTAGAGATGTCAGTAGTTGTCTTGGGGCCAGGGGTACGTTAGAGATGTCAGTAGTTGTCTTGGGGCCAGGGGTACGTTAGAGATGTCAGTAGTTGTCTCGGGGCCAGGGGTACATTAGAGATGTCAGTAGTTGTCTCGGGGCCAGGGGTACGCTAGAAATGTCAGTAGTTGTCTTGGGGCCAGGGGTACGTTAGAGATGTCAGTAGTTGTCTTGGGGCCAGGGGTACATTAGAGATGTCAGTAGTTGTCTCGGGGCCAGGGGTACATTAGAAATGTCAGTAGTTGTCTTGGGGCCAGGGGTACATTAGAGATGTCAGTAGTTGTCTCGGGGCCAGGGGTACGCTAGAAATGTCAGTAGTTGTCTCGGGGCCAGGGGTACGTTAGAGATATCAGTAGTTGTCTCGAGGCCAGGGGTACATTAGAAATATCAGTAGTTGTCTTGGGGCCAGGGGTACATTAGAGATGTCAGTAGTTGTCTCGGGGCCAGGGGTACTTTAGAGATGTCAGTAGTTGTCTTGGGGCCAGGGGTACGCTAGAGATGTCAGTAGTTGTCTCGGGGCCAGGGGTACATTAGAGATGTCAGTAGTTGTCTTGGGGCCAGGGGTACGCTAGAGATGTCAGTAGTTGTCTCGGTTCAAGGGTACGTTAGAAATGTCAGTAGTTGTCTCGGGGCCAGGGGCGGCTGCGTTGGCAGTTGTTGCGCTGGTTGTGCCCCTGCTGGGCATCGCGCTGGAGCAGCCTGTCCTGTGATTCATGCCCGTTGGTGCTGTGGACGCCCCCGCGGTGACCACGGTGAGGGGGGTACCTGTCCCTGTAAGTTTGGGCGTGGCAAGGGGACTCAAACTCATCCTCCTCATCTAGTTCCTCTTCTAATTCCTCCACCAGCTCCTCGTCCTCCTCGTCCCCCCGGAGGTGTGGGCCCCCAAGGAGGCCGCGGGACAGGGAGTCGCAGCCTTCTTCAGACGGCATCAGGCTGTCCTGCTCCAGAGGGGAGTGGGCCTCCACCTCCTCACCTTCCACCCCCACACTGCTGTGCTGCGCTGGGGGCTGGTTCTTATTCTGGGTCTGGGGTTTGGTGTTGGAGAGGGGGAGGGGGATGGAGATAATAAAAAAGATCTCCATTACAGTATCTGAGACAGATTCCTAAAGTAACCTGCTCTTTTTACTATCCTCATCACACTAAAGACAAATGGTTAAAGCTACCACACATGGGCACACATCACACATTCAGTGCGTTCGGAAAGTATTCAGACCCCTTGACTTTTTCCACATTTTGTTCCATTACAGCCTTATTCTAAAATGGATTAAATAGTTTCCCCCCCTCATTAATCACATTTTTGCACATTTAATAAAAATAAAACTGAAATATCAATTTTACATAAGTATTCAGACCCTTTCCTCAGTACTCTGTTGAAGCACCTTTGGCAGCGATTACAGCCTCGTGTCTTCTTAGGTATGACGCTACAAGCTTGGCACACCTGTATTTGAGGAGTTTCTCCCATTCTTCTCTGCAGATTCTGTCAAGCTCTGTCAGGTTGGATGGGGAGCGTCACTACACAGCTATTTTCAGGTCTCTCCAGAGATGTTCGATCAGGTTCAAGTCCGGGCTCTGGCTGGGCCACTCAAGGACATTCAGAGACTTGTCCTGAAGCCACTCCTGTGTTGTCTTGGCTGTGTGCTTAGGGTCGTTGTCCTGTTGGAAGGTGAACCTTCGCCCCAGTCTGAGGTTCCTGAGCACTCTGGAACAGGTTTTCATCAAGGATCTCTCTGTACTTTTTTTTCAGAGTTTGAACTGTTAGGTGACCTAAACTGGGATATGCTTAACACCCCGGCTGTCCTACAATCTAGGCTAGATGCCCTCAATCTCACACAAATTATCATGGGACCCACCAGGTACAACCCCAAATCTGTAAACACGGGCACCCTCATAGATATCTTCCTGACCAACCTGCACTCTAAATACACCTCTGCTGTCTTCAACCAGGATCTCAGCGATCATTGCCTCATTGCCTGCGACCGTAATGGGTCCGCGGTCAAACGACCACCACTCATCACTGTCAAACGCTCCCTAAAACACTTCAGTGAGCAGGCCTTTCTAATCGACCTGGCCCGGGTATCCTGGAAGGATATCGACCTCATTCCGTCAGTAGAGGATGCCTGGTTATTCTTTAAAAATGCTTTCCTCACCATCTTAAATAAGCATGCCCCATTCAATTTTTTAGAACTAAGATACAGATATAGCCCTTGGTTCACTCCAGACCTGACTGCCCTTGACCAGCACAAAAACATCCTGTGGCGTACTGCATTAGCATCGAATAGCCCCCGCAATCTTCAACTTTTCAGGGAAGTTAGGAACCAATATAAACAGGCAGTTAGGAAAGCAAAGGCTAGCTTTTTCAAACAGAAATGTGCATCCTGTAGCACAAACTCCAAAAAGTTATAGGACACTGTAAAGTACATGGAGAATAAGCACCTCCTCCCAGCTGCCCACTGCACTGTCGCTAGGAAACACAGTCACCACTGATAACTCTACAATAATTGAGAATTTCAATAAGCATTTTTCTACGGCTGGCCATGCTTTCCACCTGGCTACCCCTACCCCGGTCAACAGCTCTGCACCCCCCACAGCAACTTGCCCAAGCCTCCCCCATTTCTCCTTCAACCAAATCCAGATAGCTGATGTTCTGAAAGAGTTGCAAAATCTGGACCCCTACAAATCAGCTGGGCTAGACAATCTGGACCCTATCTTAATGAAATTATCCACCGCAATTGTTGCAACCCCTATTACTAATCTGTTCAACCTCTCTTTCATATCGTCTGAGATCCCTAAAGATTGGAAAGCTGCCACGGTCATCTCCCTCTTCAAAGAGGGTGACACTCTAGACCCAAACTGTTACAGACCTATATCCATCCCGCCCTGCCTTCTAAAGTCCTCGAAAGCCAAGTTAACAAACAGATCACCGAACATTTTGAATCCCACGGTACCTTCTCCACTATGCAATCTGGTTTCCGAGCGGGTCATGGGTGCACCTCAGCCACGCTCAAGGTACTAAACGATATCATAACTGCCATCGATATAAGACAATACTGTGCAGCCGTATTCATCAACCTGGCCAAGGCTTTCGACTCTGTCAATCACAGCATTCTTATCGGCAGACTCAATAGCCTTGGTTTCTCAAATGACTGCCTCACCTGGTTCACCAACTACTTCGCAGATAGAGTTCAGTGTGTCAAATCGGAGGGCATGTTGTCCCGACCTCTGGCAGTCTCTATGGGGGTGCCACAGGGTTAAATTCTCAGGGCCGACTCTTTTCTCTGTATACATCAATGATGTCACTCTTGCTGCTGGTGATTCTCTGATTCCACCTCTACGCAGACGACACCATTGTGTATACTTTTGGCCCATCTTCGGACACTGTGTTAACAAACCTCCAGACGAGCTTCAATGCCACACAACACTCCTTCCGTGGCCTCCAACTGCTCTTAAATGCAAGCAAAACTAAATGCATGCTCTTCAACCGATCGCTGCCCTCACCCACCCGCCCGTCTAGCATCACTACTCTGGACAGTTGTGACTTAGAATATGTGGACAACTACAAATACCTAGGTGTCTGACTAGACTGTAAACTCTCCTTCCAGGCTCACGTTAAGCATCTCCAATCCAAAATTAAATCTAGAATCGGCTTCCTATTTCGCAACAAAGCATCCTTCACTGCCAAACATACCCTTGTAAAACTGACCATCCTACCGATCATTTACAAAATAGCCTCTAACACTCTACTCAGCAAACTGGGTGTAGTCTCACAGTGCCATCTGTTTTGTCACCAAAGCCCCATATACTACCCACCACTGCGACCTGTACGCTCTCGTTGGCTGGCCCTCGCTTCATATTTGTCGCCAAACCCTCTGGCTCCAGGTCATCTATAAGTCTTTGCTAGGTAAAGCCCCACCTTATATCAGCTCACTGGTCACCATAGCAGCACCCACCCGTAGCACACGCTCCAGCAGGTATATTTCACTGGTCACCCCCAAAGCTAACTTCTCCTTTGTCTCCCTTTCCTTCCAGTTCTCTGCTGCCAATGACTGGAACAAATTGCAAAAATCACTGAAGCTGGAGACTTATATCTCCCTCACTAACTTTATGCATCTGTCAGAGCAGCTTACCGATCATTGCACCTGTACATAGCCCATCTGTAAATAGCCCACCCAACTACCTCATCCCCATGTTGTTATTTTTTGTTGTTGCTCCTTTGCACTCCAGTATCTCTACTTGCACATTCATCTTCTGCGCATCTATCACTCAAGTGTTTAATTGCTAAATTGTAATTATTTCGCCACTATGGCCTATTTATTGCCTTACCTCCCCAATCTTACTACATTTGCACATACTGTATGTAGATTTTTCTATTGTGTTAATGACTATACGTTTGTTTATCCCATATGTAACTCTGTGTTGTTTGTGTCGCACGGCTTTGCTCTATCTTGGCCAGGTCGCAGTTGTAAATGAGAACTTGTTCTCAACTGGCCTACCTGGTTAAATAAAGGTGAAATAAAACAACTTTGCTCCATTCATCTTTCCCTCGATCCTGGCTAGTCTCCCAGTCCCTGCCAATGAAAAACATCCCCATTGCATGATGCTGCCACCACCATGCTTCACCGTAGGGATGGTGCCAGGTTTCCTCCAGATGTGATGCATGGCATTCAGGCCAAAGAGTTCAATCTTGGTTTCATCAGACCAGAGAGTCTTGTTTCTTATGGTCTGTCCTTTAGATGGCTTTTGGAAAACTCAAAGCGGGCTGTCAGAGTGACCATCGGTTCTTGGTTACCTCACTGACCAAGGCCCTTCTCCCCTATTTGCTCAGTTTGGCTGGGCGGCCAGCTCTAGGAAGAGTCTTGGTGGTTTTAAACTTCTTCTATTTAAGAACAATGGAGGGCACTGTGTTCTTGGGGGCCTTCAATGCTGCAGAAATGTTTTGGTACCCGTCCCCATATCTGTGCCTTGACACAATCTTGTCTCAGAGCTCTACTGACAATTCCTTTGACCCCATGGCTTGGTTTTTGCTCTGACATGCACTGTCAACTGTGGGACTTTATAGAGACAGGTGTGTTCCTGTCCTATCAATTGAATTTACCACCGGTGGACTCCAATCAAGTTGTAGAAACATCTCAAGGATGATCAATGGAAACAGGATGCACCTGAGCTCAATTTCGAGTCTCATAGCAAAGGGTCTGAATACTTATGTAAATAAGGTATTTCTGTTTTTTCTAAAAACCTGTTTTCTTTTTGTCATTATGGGGTATGTGTGTAGATTGATGATTAATTTGATCCATTTCGGAATAAAAGGCTGTAACGTGACAAAATGTGAAAAAAGTCAAGGGATCTGAATACTTTCTGATGGCACAGTAAGACTAACTGATTAGATTAGAGAGTTTAATAGTCACATGTACAGGGTTGCAGATGTAATTACAGGGTACAGTGAAATTCTTGAGCTCCGAATCTCCTAAAATTGACACTCCTCTACAGGATATACCACCAATGACAGTGGAACAGTTAAATGGATAACATGCCATTACAGTGTTAAGAACACTGTTACCGTAAATTGGCATGGTTTGCATTTTTTTTTTAAATCTTCTGAACCAATCACATTGAGATCACTTCTTAACACTACCCTTTCCACCGGAGCAATCTCAACCATTACATTGTTTATGCATTGTTTCGTCGTGCTTCAATTTGACAATCATTTCAATAATTTTATGCGCACCAAAAGTTTCATTCAGGGTAGCATTCTGTGCCAGCGTGAGAGAGTGTGCCATTCACAAAGCATGAGTATGGTCATGGTACGGCTCCATTTGTTTACTGCAGATTTATAATACATCCACTGTGCATTATAGCGTACAGGTAACTGCCAAAATAATGGAAACACATGAGTAAATGAGGGATACAAAGTATATTGAAAGCAAGTGCTTCAATGAAGCAAGTGCTTCAAAAGAGTTAATTAAGCAATTAACCTCCCATCATGCTTAGGGTCATGTATAAAAATGCCCAGTTGCCCATTATTTTGGCTTCCATGGCTAGAATAGATCTCGGTGACTTTGAAAGAGGGGTCTTAAAGGGGTTTTAAAGGGGTCTTAAAGGGAGCGTACGTCTGTGTGTCTCAGTCACCAGATCTCAACCCAATTGAACACTTATTGGAGATTCTGGAGTGGCAAATGAGAAAGCATTTTCCACCACAAAACACCAAATGATGGTCTTTCTCGTGGATGAAAGGTGTCGCATCCCTCCAATAGAGGTCCAGATACTTGTAGAACCTAGGCTAAGATTCATTGAAGCTGTTCTGGCTCGTGGTGGCCCAACCCCCTATTAAGACACTTTATGTTGGTGTTTCCTTTTACCTTGGCAGTTACCCGGGTATGCCATTTAGCAGACTTCATTACATTCATATAGCCTGTTACATGACTTTTTCTATATCAAGCCCTGAACCTGCTGCTGCTTTCTGGATTTCATCATATAATCTTTGAAGTTTGTAGCACAGTTTCAATCAAATATGCAGGGACTGTGAGGTGGCAGGTGGATAAGAGATGGGAAGAGGTCTACAATCTGTAGGTATCAGTGGCTTGTGTGTGTGTGTGGGGGGGGGGGGGGGGGGGGGGTATTGTGTGAGAGGGAAATAAGACACATCGGTTGATCTTATTCCACCACGTGTGGTTGGTGTAGAGGGGTGGGGTGGTGGTGGGGGGTTAAGGGGTGGTAGGGGTTATCGGGTGGAGAAGTAATGTACATACATAAACCCTCCTACTCACCCCGTGTGGTAAGCGATCATTCAATTAATTCCTGTGTTTCAGAAAACTGCAAAAACGTTAAGCAGGGATGAGTGAGAAGACGGACAAACAGACAGACATGAGAAAGGGGATAGAGGGAATCTGGTATAGTACTGTAAGGACAGATGCAACACACAACAACCACATAAACAACCCCCTCCCCTCCCCCTCCCACTTAAGCAGTGTCCCATCATCCTGGTCCTGTGGACTCAAAGGGGAGCACATTTTTGTTTTTGCCCTAACACTACACAGCTGATTCGAACGATCAACTCATCATCTTTGACGATTTGAATCAGGTGTGTAATGCAAAAACCAAAATGTGCGCCCCTTTAGCTCCCCAGGACCAGGATGAAGAAACACTGCCCTACAAAAACCTCACTATCCCATTATCTGTCCTCTTTCCATTCTCCCATCTCCAATTGTCTCTGTTCCCCGGCACCTTCCCTCCTCCATCCACATAGCAGCATCTCACCTGTAGGCTAGAGTTGGCTGAGGGCGGGGTCATGAGGTTCTGCTCTAATAGCGGGTTGATGGGGGTGGTGTCGGGAAGATGAGTGGCGCGCCAGTAGATCTCTAGGTATTCAGCCAAGTGCTCACACGCATCCTCCAATTGGTTCTCATCCAAAATGACATCAAACATCTCCTATGAAGTAACAGTGGGAGGGAGATTCATTTCAGACAGTTGGTGGAATTGTAATAGTAGCTGTGAATAGTACTGTATGATGGGGTGTCCACGTACAGGGGGGCATTGAGACAGTTTGTCCCCGGCCATCATCTGCACGTTCAGGTGTTTGCTCTGAGACTTCCCCCGGGACTTGATCAGCCTCTGGAGCACCTGAGAGAGAGAGGGGAGGAGAGACAGAAAAGGGGGAGGAGAGAGAGAGAAAAAGGGGGGGAGAGAGAGAGAAAAAGGGGAGGAGAGAGATAACAAGGGGAGGAGAGAGAGAAAAAGGGGAGGGGAGAGAGAAAAAGGAGAGGAGAGACAGAAAAAGGGGAGGAGAGACAGAAAAAGGGGAGGAGAGAGATAACAAGGGGAGGAGAGAGAGAAAAAGGGGAGGAGAGACAGAAAAAGGGGAGGAGAGAGAAAAAAAGGGGGGGTGAGCAAGAGAGAGAGCGAGGGAAAGAGAGAAGGAAAGAGACAGGGAGAGAGGGTAGCTTTATAAAGAAGGCTTTATAAAGGCTTCATAAAGAAGAGAAATTCAAACGATGAAAAGACATCTTCATATAAGTCCACTCACACTACATCTGCAGGACATGTACGAAGTGAGGTTGTCTAGCTATGTACCTTTGGCGAGGACACTTTGACGTAGACGATGATAGGGGCCAGGGAAGTCTTGGCTAGCTGGGCTGGGTGGTTGATGGTGTCTGCATCCAGAACCACCAGCTGGAGGGTTTTGGCCAGCTCAAATATCCTCTCTATCTCACTCTGGACCTCGGCTGTAGGGGAGAGAGATACATAACATTACAGTATCTGACCTAGAGATCAATCCATGAACTTTGGACGCTTACACACTTAATAGTGTTTACATGAACAAATGTGTATGTTAAAGGGAATGTGTGTGTGTGTGTGCGTGCATGTGTGTGTCACAGGAGGTTGGTGGCACCTTATTTGGGGAGGACGGGCCCATGGTAATGGCTGGAGCGGAATGAGTGGAATGGTATCAAATATATCAAACACATGGTTTGATGCCGTTCCATTCACTCCAGTCCAGCCATTATTATGAGCCGTCCTCCCCTCAGCAGACTCCACTCGTGTGTGTGTGTGTGTGTGTGTGTGTGTGTGTGTGTGTATGTGTGTGTGTGTGTGTGTGTGTGTGTGTGTGTGTGTGTGTGTGTGTGTGTGTGTGTGTGTGTGTGTGTGTGTGTACTCACCCAGGCTGGAGCGAGCATTGGATCTCTCCATGATGGGCCTCTTGTTGAGCACAGATCTCTTGGCAAGAGAAAGGTCTGCCGTAACGCGTGTGATGGAGATTCTGCAGGTGTCAGAAACAAAACAGGATAAACACACAATAAATAACACTCACTACAAATACACTGCTAATACACACTACAGACAAAAGATCACAGTGATGAATGCAATGGAGGTTCAGAAAGAGATCAAACAGAGGGCGAGCAATCAAAAGAACACCTGTGTCATAGATGTACATAAAAGAGAGAGGTAGCCTAGCGGTTAAGAGCGTTGGGCCAGTAACCGAAAGGTCGTCGGTTCAAATTCCAATCCGATAAGGTGAACAATCTGTCTGTGCCCTTGAGCAAGGCACTTAACCCTAATTGCTCCTGTAAGTCGCTCCGGATAAGAGCGTCTGCTGAATGACGCAAATGTAAATAAACAACTAGCTACTTTAATGTGCAGCTGACAATCAATCAGGATGCCTGTATATACAGTACTAACCGTCCGTCGAACCTGTGTTTCAGGAAGTCAAACAGAGCTTTCTGCATCATATCTGTCACCTGAGAGAGGGTAGAGAAAGACAAAGAGATCTTGGATACATATCATTGTCAATCAAACTATCTCAGCATCAGTGAAAGAAACGTAAAACTGTACCACCATACTTCTAAGCCCCCAGTATCAAAATGCACACTTGGCAAGACAATAAACAAGTGTGTGAGAAATCCTATTTCCTAAAGAAGCATACACTGAGTGTACAAAACATTAAGAGCACCTTCCTAATATTGAGTTGAGCACCTTCCCATGTTGACTCCAATGTTTCCACAGTTGTGTCGAGTTTGTTGGTAGTGGATCTCTACTCCGAATAGCTCATTCCATCTCATCCCACAGATGCTCAATTGGATTGAGATCTGGTGACTGGGCAGGCCACTGCAGTAAGCTGAATTCACTGTCATGTTCATGGAACCATTCCTGGACAATCCTAGCCTTGTGCCATGGGGCATTATCCTGCTGAAAAAATCTATTAGCAGATGGATACACTGCTGCCATGAAGGGATGCACTTGATTGGCGATGATGTTCAGATATCCTGTGGCATTCAAACGTTGCTCCACTTTTATCAAGGTGCCCAATATGTGCCATGAAAACACACCCCACGCCATCACACCACCACCACCAGCCTGCAATGTTGACACGCTGCATGACGGATGCATGTACTGATGTGCTTTTCTCCATACCCTAGTCCTCCCATCTGCGTGAAACAGCAGGAACCAGGGATTCATCAGACCAGGTAATGTTTTCCCAATTCTCCAGTGTCCAGTGTTTTTGTTCTTTAGCCCACTGCAACCGCAGTTTCTTGTTTTTTTGCTCAAAGAAGTGGGAACTCTGTAAGGTCGTCGGCTGCCAAAGCCCATTCGTGTCTGGGTACAATGAGTTGTGCCTTCTTTTATGGATCTTTGGGCACCAATGTTGTAATGGACTGTCAGTTGACTAACTGTAGCCCGTCTGTTGCTCTGCACAATTCGTGTCAGCCTCCTATGTCCCGTTTTCAACCACTGACCTGCCGTTGGCTGGATGTCCTTTGGGTGGTGGACCATTCTTGATACACACGGGAAACTGTTGAGCGTGAAGAACCCTGCAGCGTAGTTCATGACTCAAACCGGTGCGCCCGGCACCTACTACAATACCCCGTTCAAAGGCACTTCAGTCTTTTGTCTTGCCCATTCACCCTCTGAATGGCACACATACACAATCCATGTCTCAATTGTCTCAAGGGTTAAAAGAAATCCTTCTTTAACCCGTCTCCTCCCATTCATCTACACTGATGGAAGTGGATTTAACAGGTGACATCAATAAGGGATCATATCTTTCCCCTGGATGCACCTGGCCAGTCTATGTCATGGAAAGAGCAGGTGTACTAATGTTTTGTACACTCAGTGTACTTTGAAATTCATTGAAACTGAACCCCAGATGAAAGAAGCATCTAAAAATAGATAATTGAATTAGCCATGCTTGGTGTTCATTCCACTGTCTGAATGGGATGTTATTATTCAGCTGTGGAGCCGAGAGAGAAATGTGAATCACTATCACTAGATGGAGCAGACAAGAGGCGGTTCTTGACTGGTTCTAGGACAGTGTTTCTCAACCAACCGCTCCTTCAGATGGTTAGCTTAGCCGACCGCCATTTACAAGTGTAATTCAATCCTCCAAGGTAGAAGGACCAAAGGTTGACCAAAGGTTGCCTTCCCCTAGTAGAAACATTGTTCTTGACCTTACTAGAACGGAGAGAGAGCGAGAGACACTTACCTCATACCCCTTCAGTGACGGCCCCACTAAGACCACCGGCCGCATAGACGGGACCACGTCATATGGAGGAATGTGTTCCTGTGTGAACCAAGAGAGAAAGAGACCAAGAGAAAGACAGCGAGCGTGTCAATCAAAGTTCCTGTCGGTTTCACCTTTTAAAACAGGTTCATGTTTTTTTTAGAGAAGACGACATAAAAACGTACCTGCTTTTGCTTCGGTTTGTCTTTTGAAAACGAGAACAGTACAATCAGTGACATAAGATATTATATCAGTGAGTGAGAAGAAAAATCAAGGTTGAATTTATAAGACAGTATTCGATTCCTGAGAAAAAGGTCGGAGGGTGTAATGCTT